>NW_007377529.1:93564-158309 GCF_000475195.1 Diaphorina citri | reverse complement strand
ATGTAATGATTTAAAATCAAGACTAGAGCCCGTTCTCCCTTTATTCCCAATATAATGTTCAAGTCACCCATCCCGCAAACAATGCCGATACCTACGTTTGCCTGAAATGGGCTGACTTCATGATTCTCTTAATTTTATACGAGTGATGATCTACCTGTTTGTATACAAAGATCAAGAGAATAACAGACTTGGGATATTATCCTTCATTCAAAGACAAACAGAATGACAAGAACATCCCACATTCTAGATAAGTACCTATATTTAGTTTGGAATTTTGTGTCTAGGAACTAAGAACATGGCAGATGACATTGGTAAACTATGGGAATCCAAGACACACAAGTAGTTTGGTAGGTACGCCTATCCCACAGCACATTAGGTATCATATCCTTAAAAATAATTCAAACCCAATGTGCATGCATAAAATGATAAATAAGTAATAGGCAATTCCATTTCATTGTGAGGTCCGAGTAGCATTGAAAATTATGAATGACACGAGACTAGACGTAGAGAAATAAACACTTAATCTGGCTTGACTTGGCAATTGGCATAGTTTCCCATGCATGGGAAAATATCCCATAGGAAGGAGATAAGAGTACAAGCAATCTTGTTCCTTGGAATGCAAACGAGCGATCCTTCACAACATGAAGTCAGACATTAGACATTACCTATGCAATTCCCTAACATCAAGATGAACTTTCAGCTCGGAAGGTTTAGAACGGGACATCCTCAGTTTCTCAGAAATTGAAGGTAAGTTTCAAACTTAAACCACACAATTTAAAAATAATGGAATTAAAAAATAAAACGGAGCCATAAGAGTTTACGTCTGGCGAAGGTTTAAACAGCGTTTAAGTACTGTTTTTTTATATCAGCGGTATTTGTATTTTTTACCTGTTTGCTGAAGTTGAGGTTTTTCATGAAAATAATGAGAAATAAGGAGAGATAATCTGGTACAAGATGGTTTGGAATTATCCGTACTGAGATTATGTGAGTTAGGAGGAAAAAAGTTCATTTTGTGCCTTCGAAATCGTCATGAAATGATAGAATCCTTAACAACACATGATAGTAGAGCCATTATATTTTTCATGAAAATAATGAGAAATAAGGAGAGATAATCTGGTACAAGATGGTTTGGAATTATCCGTACTGAGATTATGTGAGTTAGGACGAAAAAAGTTCATTTTGTGCCTTCGAAATCGTCATGAAATGATAGAATCCTTAACAACACATGATAGTAGAGCCATTAATGTACATTAAATTTAAATAAATACTCATAATCGAACGTATAGGCAGGTAGTTTTTATAGTTCCATTGTTTGTCCATTAGTATCAAATCCACACATGCACTCAAAGCTACCAGAAGAGCTGAGTAATGCTTCCGTATGCATTGTGATTCATGTCAGTCAAAATTCGTGGCCTAGTCAACACAAAGAACGACGCTGAAAAAGTACGAGCTCCATTATACAAACTGATCAGTCATAACCTAATAGCACCTGTAGACTCCTAGTCAACACAAAGAACGACGCTGAAAAAGTACGAGCTCCATTATACAAACTGATCAGTCATAACCTAATAGCACCTGTAGACTCTAGCCATAAACCAAAGGAAGCTAGGAATTTCTGACATCTAATATGTAGTCACACTGACGACTGACGCCTGGGTCTATAGTTCTATACTCTCATAACTTCGTGTTGGTGATAGAAACAGCATTGAAAACACCAGGGTGAGGCTAAAAGGACTTTATCACCAATCATCTGATCCATGGATTTTAACATAAATAGGAAATCAGAAAACGCAAAAAAAAAATAAAATAAAATAAAATAAACCAACATAAAGTTTGTACAAAATTCAAACGAGACTGTAAACCCGGGCTTAAACGCAATGCAGGCATAGACTTCAGACTAAAGGTACTTGATATCATAATAGCTGTTAGTATTCTACTGATGATACTATCTATTGATCGATAAATCGGATGCATGCATGGTCCCCATTAGTCACGATTCACTATTTTTCTAATAGAGGACATGGAAACAAAGGTACTTGATATCATAATAGCTGTTAGTATTCTACTGATGATACTATCTATTGATCGATAAATCGGATGCATGCATGGTCCCCATCAGTCACGATTCACTATTTTCTATTTTCCTAATTGAGGACATGGAAATGGTGCTTGAGGAATATTTTACAATTACAATAAATTACATGACCCGTCTGATGCATGTAATTGGTTAAAAGTTAAAAACCAAATACATACGAGTATAGTTCGATGAAACAATCAGTAGTCTAGGTAAAAAGTAATAAACCATTACCTATAAACTCAATGTCTGAGCTTAGTATCTTCTTGAGTTAATATTTATGAGAAATATCGAAACATCAGATTTTAATTCAAAGGATAAGAAAGGAGAAAGTAAAAAAAGGATAAGGTTAGTGATATTTACAGAACTGTCGTAAATGCCCAACAAAAGGGGCAAGTAGGCAACTGACTTTCTACCCAATTGGCTATAGCAGGATATATATAATATATATATAAAAAAAATAAAATGGGATGATAATAGGAAAGAAAAGAAAATCTTCTTCAATGACACACAACAGAGAGCAAACACAGTGATAATTCTGATGGAATCAAGAAAACGAAATAGATTACTTTCCCTGTTACTCAGTTGAAGACTGAAAACTCCGACATTTCGATCATCTATAACTAGTTTTGGACCGGAAAGTCCTGAAGAGAGAAGAAACCAACCTCTTAGGTAGTACCTACAGAATGTTATCAATAAATCAGTGAACATGATTCATGATACATTCCTCTGTCTATCATGAAAGCTTCCAAGTGTATTGTGACTCAGCCGGCCCGCATGATTTTCATGTATTGAGGTTGTTCGATGTAATCGCACAAGTCGATTTAAATAACGAGTTATGCGACTCTCGGCGATAAAACTTGAAAACTTGACCATTGAAACTTGAAACGATAGGCTACACCGTAGAAAATCAGAAACACATGATAGCTAGCGAACAAAACCAGTTGAATTAAATACCTAAATGTTTCCGTCAAAACAAACATACCTATAACTATTTTTGAGAGTTTTTCGCAATTTCGTGAAGGTTTTTTCGGTCGTCTGAGTTTAGTTAGAAACAAGGAGATCAAGTTGACCATTAAAGTTTAATTACAAAACAGTTAACTCTTCAAGTTGGTCTTCTTCTTTCTGCAACTCTTGGAAGGACAAAAATACAAGGCACCTATATTTGGGTAGGTACATATTTCAAAAAAGTTTCAACTTGTAATAAAATTCAAATTTTGGAGTTTAAAAATCAATATAAATTGATAACAATAAAAAGACTTGACGTGATGAATAATGAAATCGTTGAAAAGGTTTAGACAAACATAAAAAAAAAGGAGTCAGAACCGAAATTCTTCGTCTGTAAAACAGTCCAATGATTTGAAACCCGTCACCAAAAGTTCCAGAAATTCCAGAATAAAGAAAAATTATACTTACACCACTTCCGCAGAAAACTGCTGGTTAACTTCGCACACAACTTTCCGCGGGCGTTCTGCATCGTCATTAATTTAACTAAACTAAGTACAACGAAAGTCACAAGAAGAATAATCTTGTCTGGATATGATTACACTGGGCACATGAAAAATGTGGTCTCTTCAGTAATATTTGAACGGCATTGTATTTGGGGAAACCGTTCGTAGTTATGGCTAAAAGGACAAAGGTTTTAAAACGTTATTTTAATGGGTACTTTAAAGCATTTTCATTAGGTGTTTCCGGAGAAGGACTTATTAGAATTAGGTAATTTATTTACGAGTAAAAAGAAATTTGAACTATAAATAACTACAGGTCTACAGGCCATATTTTAACAATTATACATGCTACTAGGTTACACAATAATAAAATTAATAGGTACCAACAGGATCATGCAAAAATGACGTGAAATCCGATATGTAAATAATCTGAGATGAAATCAATCCTCACGGTGTTAACTACCTATTACCGGCTGTTATTGGATATTGATAAATACTAAAGCAGCCAAAGTATACAATACCTATACGCACGTGTAGCATATATATATACTTTTATTTCGTCCGTAAACAAACACAACGTAATCTACGTATACATATTCTGAACTTTATAATAATTGCGTATATAAGTTATACGTACGTATAGGTGCTTATTTTATCGTAGCTGGATTAGTTCCTTAGTGGCTATTGGTCTATTGAACTTCTAATAAAAATGAAGATACCTATTTATTTTTTTAAAATGGCTGAAACCTTTCATTCCGAAATACAATGTACACACCGTACGGATTTATCTCAGTAGAAGAAATTATTACTATTGACATAGTATACACAGAGCTACGTGGAAAGTAAGACTTGCCTAGTTTGTAGGTATACCTAGGTATTTCACTTAGGAAATAAAATTATTGATCACAACAACGTGTCTATAATCTAAATTTTCTCTTCAAATTCGTCCGTAACTTCAAAATAGTTTCTAACTCGTAAACTATTCCTACCATCTCTAGTTAAATAGGTTCGTGTATGTGACACTGTTACTTGTTAGTACCTACCTATTATTTGATTTCCACAATTAATGGCACATTTTAAATAGCTAATTTTAAAAGATATCTACCCTTCGGACAACAAGTCACTTACATTAACGTATTCCTACCTAGGTAGGTAATTGCTGTAGAAAACATCGAAAGGAAGGAAGAAGAAGAAGAAGAAAATACCAAACTACCAAGTAATATTATTTGATTTCCACAATTAATGGCACATTTTAAATAGCTAATTTTAAAAGATATCTACCCTTCGGACAACAAGTCACTTACATTATCGTATTCCTACCTAGGTAGGTAATTGATGTAGAAAACATCGAAAGGAAGGAAGGAATAAGAAGAAGAAAATACCAAACTACCAAGTAGCTAAACAAACTTCCACAGGAATCTCTAACGTGAGGAAACCCTGTATTTAAATTCAAATCGACAAAGTAACCAAAATCTATTATTTCCAATGGGCATTTCAACATTTTTAACTCTTTCCCTGCCAGAGCTGATTGTGACTTGGCCAAGCTAAATATGGATACAATTCTCAAGGGGCCAAATTTTTAAAGTCTGTTAGTCGGTCTTCTTTAGAAATCCTGTATTATTCAAACACCCTGTAATTCTACCAAGTAAATAGGTACCTAAGATTTTTCCAAAGTGCACCCACTCCACAAGGTAACAATTGCGCCCAAGGAGTGCATGTTTGGATTTTTGAAACGGATAGCATGTCTGGGATTTGGTATCAGGTTGACCAAGCACTGATGACTTCCGAGAGAAAGTTATCTTCAAGTTTAATTTAATATCTTGAATAACACATTCGGAATGTTCGACTCAAATCATAGGTTTACATCAGTTGTGAGTTGGTCGTACTCAATACCAGAGATAGAGTCCATTTGACACAATATTTTATACATCTAGGTGTTCTGTAGGTTCAGAACCAATGGACATGCGTACCTACCTACTTTTTATAGATTCCTACCATACGTAGGTAGTCAGGTTAGAATTGAGTTCACTGTATAAATGGTACAAGTTTACACTGTAGGAACTTGGTATGCACAACGGCACTGATGACTTCCGAGAGAAAGTTATCTTCAAGTTTAATTTAATATCTTGAATAACACATTCGGAATGTTCGACTCAAATCATAGGTAACAGGTTTACATCAGCTGTGAGTTGGTCGTACTCAATACCATCAGAGATAGAGTCCATTTGACACAATATTTTATACATCTAGGTGTTCTGTAGGTTCAGAACCAATGGACATGCGTACCTACCTACTTTTTATAGATTCCTACCATACGTAGGTAGTCAGGTTAGAATTGAGTACACTGTGTATAAATGGTACAAGTTTACACTGTAGGAACTTGGTATGCACAACGGAGTTGGTTTATTTCAACTCAACAGCTCAAATAATAATCACAGGCTGAGTTCAGTGCTTCGAAAGTAAAAGTAATGTAGGTATAACTTTTAGTTCTTTTGAATGAGAACCTGTTGAATCTAAAGATCGATCTGGGAGGAATATTTTTGAAAAAAACTCTCTCAGCTAATTCGCAAACAATGCCGATACCTACGTTTGCCTGAAATGGGCTGACTTCATGATTCTCTTAATTTTATACGAGTGATGATCTACCTGTTTGTCCCTATGCAAAGATCAACGAAGCGAATACAATAGTCCGTCTCTTATACCTTTTTAGTCCGTCCTTCCTTTATTATTACAATAGTAATAAAAAGGTTCGGTGTCGTCTGTCTGTCTGTCTGTGTATTATCCTTCATTCAAAGACAAACAGAATGACAAGAACATCCCACATTCTAGATAAGTACCTATATTTAGTTTGGAATTTTGTGTCTCGGAACTAAGAACATGGCAGATGACATTGGTAAACTATGGGAATCCAAGACACACAAGTAGTTTGGTAGGTACACCTATCCCACAGCACATGAGGTATCATATCCTTAAAAATAATTCAAACCCAATGTGTTGGCTGAAACCTTTCATTCCGAAATACAATGTACACACCGTACGGATTTATCTCAGTAGAAGAAATTATTACTATTGACATAGTATACTCGTACACAGAGCTACGTGGAAAGTAAGACTTGCCTAGTTTGTAGGTATACCTAGGTATTTCACTTAGGAAATAAAATTATTGTACCTACTACAATGTAGCTGTAATAAATACACACAGAAGCAGAGTTTGAAAAACAAGGCTATGTCCAAATACACTTGAAGAGAGATTTTTTCCCCAAAGTGCATTTGAGACAAGGATTTGTCAATTGAAACAGAACTAAAAGAGGAAGGATCATCATCCTTCTGACCTAATAACAAAGAAAGTTCATGAAACAACATAGTTGTCAATTGAAACAGAACTAAAAGAGGAAGGATCATCATCCTTCTGACCTAATAACAAAGAAAGTTCATGAAACAACATAGAGCTAGCTAGAGCATCGAAATCTGTCAAGTATTGAAAGGTTCGAGATTTCAGGATGACGAAATCTGTACACTTTAAAATAGGTAGACACTCGTACATATACGTAAAATAACAGGTATTCTACTTCATAATATTTACGCGTATACAATGTACCTACCTAAGATTTACTTACGTAGGTACGTATAAGTTATGCTAGTGCTTATGGGTATATTGTATAATCTAGGGGTATCCCTCACCCAGGTGTGAAATCATTTGGCACTATTTTATCTTCGCTAACCTCACGTTGCATGTTAATATTGTGAGATGTTTGTACAATATTGTAAGCCTACTCGTAATTCATACTCCACGATAAATAGGTGTTATTATTGTACATCCTTTAAGCTTGCTAAAACGCGACAACTCAGATATTGTGCTTGAGGTATTTTTCTCCGGTTGAAATGGTGTCTCCACCACTTTATATAAGTTATGGTAAAAAGGCATCTCCACCAGACATGCTATCTACGTAGGTTAGGGTAAAATGTCATCTCCACTACGAACTCTCAATTTGGTTCAAAGTACATCTCCACAACAGAGAAATGATCATGAAGGCTCTCTAAGAGAGATAATTAAATGAGAGATTAGTATAGTAGTCCATTGAAAAAATACGAGCTTAATTTTAATTAAACGCATAAGTAGGTACCTAGACTACCTACAGGGAAAATTGACTTTTTTCAAGTAGGTATGTAACCAACTTTCAAATGATTCAAATTTCTGTATACTGGCCTGGTGAACTGGCATTACTACTAATTCAATTAAAGTGATTGATCACAGAAAATCCTTGAGCGATTAACCTGTTTAACTTCACTGCATTATAAAATTGGAATAGATTGACAACAGGGTTTACGAGTGAATTCTCGATGTCAATAAAAAAATACTCTCGTATTATGACGATAGTAAAGTCATCTCTTTTTATCACTCAGTAATGTAGTTCTCAAAAACGTAATTTTCAAGTAGGTAGTTAGGTACGATTATTGCCCGTAATTCTGTCAAAATCTGTGACATTTAAGGCATTACGAGTACTAAGATCCATAGAAGTTAGAAGAAAGCAAAAAAAGAGAATCAGGAAAAGCTTCGAAAGTTGAAACTCAACTCACAACGGTTTTAGTTCAAATAAAACTAGAACAAAAAAAAAAAGGAAGCAATTAAAACCGACTGATTTGGCTAGGAAGAAAGGAAGAAACCATTAGATAGTAAACAGGTGTTACAAATGGACTCGTAATATCAATATGTAGTAAAATTTCAGTCAAGTACTCAACCAGTGTTAGTCAATCATTTGATTCCAATTTGTTATTGTAGGAATAAATTAGCGTGACCCGTGGAACACGTCTGTAGTCAAGGTCCTTATTATATTTGACCAGAAATATAGGTGAGTTGGTAAGAATGCTTGAACACCGAGGAAATTAGTAATTGTCTTAAATCAGAGTTCAATATTGAGTGCAGCTAATACATAATCTGATTTATCGAGAGTCAAGTACACTGTCTGAAAGGAGATTCGGTAAGACATTGAATAAAAAATACTTCGTTATACCTTAGGTTCCTGACGGATTAGGGACCTACCAAACTGACATTCAAGTTAGATCTAGGTAGGCACGTCATACTGTATAAGAAATGTCGTGTTTTCTTTCCAAGTCTGTAGCATGTTCAAGCCGTACTTGATGAAAAATCCCATAGCAGCAAACATCCCATTTAGTATGTAATGTCACAATAGAGGATATCAAGGCATTTGCAGCAATGCCAGCTTAAGTAGTCTTCTGCAGATTATGACGATGGGTCAGCTCCCTGGTTAGGGGTCACCTGTGCTCGCGTTGCACGCGGGAGACCCGGGTTCGATTCCCGGCGGGGTCAAGAAATTTGTATCATGCAAATGATTGATTCTGTGACTGATGGCCTGTTGCGGGGCCCACTCAGCCTCGTGAGGAAAATGAGTAGCTATGACATACAAATGCGCATAGCGACCGGTGCCAGCATGGTAGGTAAACATTGGATTTTAGGATTATTGAGATATTGGGAAAATTTTACAATGCTGCAGTGAGCACTAAAGGTGTGACATAATAACACAAAGAAACTGCATTTATTTATTTAATATGTAATGTGGCGTCAAGATAGGATCTATGATAAACAGCTTGGAGTTACCTTCCGACTAATTGGTTGTTAAGAAGATGATTGATATTAATTATGCCCTAAGTCACTACCGTGTTTAGTTCCTTTTTTAACAAGGTTCTTCTACAAAGGTCCCAAACATAAGGTTCTTCTGTATTTCTAATGGCATTTCTGCCTCCACCCATTGATTAACATTTGTCAAGGCAGTTCCAAGCTGCCGATTAATTAGTACGATTTGCCATAATTTTAATTCTGTACATAATTTTAATTAATGTTACATCAAACCTAGCAGTATGCGATTTCCTGTGAACTCAATCAAGCGGACAATATTGAGGCAAGTTCACATTCCTTGCCGGAAAGGGTTAACGTCCAACGTGTTAGGTACGAACCCGAAGGCAAAGCATAACGTAAGAATGAAGTGAAAGCTTGTCTTCTTACTTGCCTTGTCGTATGTGCTATGAGCTGTATGCCTGGCTCTACTCAACACATTAGATGATAATCCTCTTCATTCTCAGGTCTACTCAAGATAACTTTGAGTCACTTTCAGACAAATACCACTGCTCGATTCAAAGGGATAGTGCTTTAGATTAGAAGTCACAAGAGAAGTAAATCCTGGCAAATCGCTGGAATACCCTAGCTCCCCTAGGTTACGTACCGTTTTTTAAGCTGTGTCCACACATAGTCAACGGCCGTCGCGTCGATCCACATCGATCGATTGCCGTCGAATACGTGTGGATATCGAATGCCGTCGAATATGCTTTGGGATTTTACTTAACACCATTCTTCTACCAACACCATTCTTCTCGAGAATAATCCTAGCTTCCGCTGTGATCCTAAAAAAATGCTGATTATTTTCAGTACTCTATAAAACCGTCGAGGGCCCTTAGGTGCCCTTTTTGAGGGAGATCTACTATACTGTTTCTACATCTACAGGGGTAGCTGAACTACTATAACTGAGCTACTTGTTATTTTGAACCCAAAATCATGCAACCGGATCTTATTGTTTTACAGCCTACTCAAACCTACTTCTCTTGTACCCTTATCTTCATGACACAGGATTTGGTATCATCATTGACTTTATCCATTGTGAATCCACGTACACAACAACGGATGGTAATGTATTGTGTACAGACCAAAACAATTGGCAAAGAAACATTAAAACAAATGTACAAACAACCAACAAGATGTTTGATGAATGCCAGGCCTTGATATGTTTGAGCACAATACTGTAGTCCGTACCTGCTTGCTGGTAAAGATAACATACCAGATAACCAACTCTCAAGATCCAACTCCCGTATCTATGCGATCACAAATTCACGGTGTAAACGATCTAGCCATGTTTATTTTCAATTTGAATAGCATACTCACTAGGTATGATCGGAGTACTCACGACTTTACGTTATTATTCTTCAGATGCGAGTATAATTCAAGATTACCCAGGTAGGACTTACAGGAGAACTAACGAACCAACATAGCTTACATATACCTACACTGGAAGACTTCCATTCAGCTACAGAATATTTCAAGGTTGTCCATATGGCAAGGGGTAGCAGAAACGTACGAGAGAATGTGATCTAGAACCAGCCCGCAGAATGTGGAGTGATCTCAGAGATTGACTCGGAAAAAAAGATTGACTCACTGAAAAATTAAGAAGAGGAGGAGGAGGAGGAAGAAAAAGAAGAAGGGGAGAAGAAGAAGAAGAGGAAGAAGGAAAACATCCGAAGTGAGTCAGGCCTCAAAAGCTCAAAATAACAATTAGGTTCATCAGCCCGCATACCATCCAAGGGTAGACGGTAAATGAGTCATGCGCTAAGCTTCAGAAAAGTCAAAGTTGAGTTGATTCATTATTATTATCAGCAAAATGTATAGGAACCTACCTAACTGAGTCATCGTTCTTCTGAAAATCTGAGAATAATTGAACTGGTTTTAACTACAATAACCTTTTTGCAGAATGTTTATTGCATTTGTTTTTCTTAGAAGTATGTACCAAGTAACTAAAAATAGATGCTGAATGTTATGTTTACCTATGGATAGGTACATAGTTTTTTGAACTTTCATGGTCTAATACCTGACATTCTTTCGTACACAAAAAGTCCATTTTGAGGATGTAGGGGCAAACAGCCCTAAAAGTTGGGTTAAGCTTGAACGAATCTACGAACACCTGTGATGGGATTGAAGATGGCATGATAGTCACAAGTCACTATGAATATGTAGCACCTGTAGCAATAATTACATATGAATTCAATACTCAATGTTATGTAGGCAACCGATTGGCAAATATTTCCTTGCAGGGCTGAAATTCCACCTAAATTTGAAGAAGAATCCGAATAGTTTTGGATGACATTGAGATTAGGTGACACATAGGAATGGTAGTATAGCCAAGTAGGTGCTACGTGTATTTTTAGCACTGTCATTTTGCTAAGGAACCACAGGCACTAATGATTTCTAAGTAGGTAATTATTGCCAGGGTTTTCAATGAGAAAACAACTTGTGCATGTAGATGGGAAAGAAATGTCTCGTCATTTAGAGACGCAAATAAATGAATGTTTACACATTCTGAGACTTTGACCATTTCTCGTCTTGTCTCGTGCGCAATTACTTCATCACTCATAGATCTACGTGTTTCAATGTCCAATTCTTCTAGATCCGCAAACCACTTGATTGCGATTTCTGCAGATATGTTTCTATTTCATCATTCTTTTTAGGTCCAAGAACTTTTGCATTCCAATATTTCAGCATATTTCTGAAACTATTGTGGTCTAAAGCTGACCGTTCTATCTCTATATTTGCCAACAATGCTCAAGTCGGTTCCTACCTTCTCCTTAATTATCAAAAATGTTCATTTACAATTATACTAAAACTATTGTGGTCTAAAGCTGACCGTTCTATCTCTATATTTGCCAACAATGCTCAAGTCGGTTCCTACCTTCTCCTTAATTATCAAATATGTTCATTTACAATTATACTGTTAAGAAATACTCAACGCTCGTTCTCTGATTGAATATCCATTAGGAGTTAATAAAATTGTACAAGTGGAATCTGTAATCAGAATGGAGCTTATTGAATCGAGAATTGAGGACAGATTGAACACACCAGTCTGAAGACCTGGTAGCCTCTAAGCAACTTACTCTGTTCAAGTATAGGTAGTACCTACTTCTATTCTATTTTGCACTCAATGTTGCTTTTTGTTCATAAAAGTAGATCTTAAAAGCGAGTAGGTACCTTGCTCTATACAGTGAGCAACAGGTACCTGGGTCTGAATCTCGTAATCTTGTCCTAGCTAGCTGGTGTAATACATATTGGTCCACAGGGAAAACAGACTATTAGGAATCTGACAGCATATTACCTAATCCAGAACATAACTGGTTTCTAGCTCGTCGATTATTTAAATTTTATATGTTAGCTTGAATTTATTTTATACCAGCATACGGGCAGGTATTCGTACTGGAATGTAGAATTCAGGTGTACAGACACGCCCGAAACTAAAGAGGGCAAAGGGACTTTGGAACCCATGAAAAAGTAGGTACCTACAAACTGGATGAATGGTCTCCGATTTTTGGTACAAAGTGTTAACTTATCTTGGCGTATAGGTAGGTATCTACAAGAAAGAAAAGAGGAATAAAGAAAAGAAAAAGATATTGCATTCCCTCTCCTCTCATTCTACTTTACAACATTTTGGTTATTTTGGCACATCCACTAAAAATGGAACAATTAGGAATACGATAATGTAAGTGACTTGTTGTCCGAAGGGTAGATATCTTTTAAAATTAGCTATTTAAAATGTGCCATTAATTGTGGAAATCAAATAATAGGTAGGTACTAACAAGTAACAGTGTCACATACAATTGCAGGTACCACCTAATATAAAAGAATCAATAATTCTTTCACTCTTGTTATCACCACTAATTCTCTTGGTTTTAAAGTTTGACCAATTCGGCACGATTTTTGACTCAGAATGAAATTACATATAAGTAATTTGGCGGATTTACAAGTAGGTATACTTGGTATACCAATAAAAGTTTGTGTTCTAAATTAACATGACATGACTCTTAAATATAAAACTGACATAATATTGAGAATGAATTCTGGAGCTTGCTATACATATTATTAACTTGCTTTTTTCTCTTTTTCTCGAGTCTTACAAATTATTTTTAAAGTCAACATGAACACACACCAGTGTTTTTTTTTTTTTTTACGAACCAATTTCTAGAGTAATAAAATAATTATTATTCTTCTAATTTGATTCTGCTGGCGTGTTTGCATGATCTAATCTCATTGCGTTACGTCAGACAAGACGGGTTTATGTTTTTTAGTCAGAAATCACCGACCTGAATTTCGAACCTATTTAACTAGAGAGGGTAGGAATAGTTTACGAGTTAGAAACTATTTTGAAGTTACGGACGAATTTGAAGAGAAAATTTAGATTATAGACACGTTGTTGTGATGAAGTTTTAAAAAAAATAAATAGGTATCTTCATTTTTATTAGAAGTTCAATATACCAATAGCCACTAAGGAACTAATCCAGCTACGATAAAATAAGCACCTATACGTACGTATAACTTATATACGCAATTATTATAAAGTTAAGAATATGTATACGTAGATTACGTTGTGTTTGTTTACGGACGAAATAAAAGGGTATACCTACAAACTAGGCAAGTCTTACTTTCCACGTAGCTCTGTGTATACTATGTCAATAGTAATAATTTCTTCTACTGAGATAAATCCGTACGGTGTGTACATTGTATTTCGGAATGAAAGGTTTCAGCCAGATTATTGTCTCAGTCTAATAACCTTGATAGGCTGAGTTGACTTATTGTTTTCAACACGGTGTAAATAGGCATTGAGAAAGATAAACTCATCGTCACTCTCGCTTTATTATTGTTTACAAAGAAAACTATAAACAAAAACGCGTTTTCAATGATGTGTAAATGTCCTTTTGACTTCTAAACAACTCTGGTGAGGACTTCGGGAGAATCTTGCTCAGAAAGTAGAGAGGTAGTCGTACTTTTTCAAGGAAGTAGTTGAGATTACGCAGTTTAAGATGCAGAATACACATAAGACTGATGTACATACGATACTTACCTATGTGAAATTAATAATAATAATAATAAGGTTTATTTAGTTTCTTCATATATCTCATCGTGTTCCTATAAGTACATGTAAATACTTTTCAGGAACATTTTAGTTGCTTATATCATATCATGATTTCTTCATTTTCTTCTTCTTCCTCTGCTTCTTGATCATGTCAAATTTCATTGTTCGTTTCTAAAAGGTGTTTTTGTATCTCCAATTTCATTTTGTTTTTATTAACTGGATTTAAGTTTAAGACGTTAGACTTAGAAATCCTGTCAAAATCAAGCCCCTGGATGTAAGCTTGCGTGCTAACTGGGATATTTCGACGAGCTTGGTAGAGTGTATTGCTTGTTGCGTTCAGACATTTTTACAGGGAGGTATAGGTATTTCGTTTAGTAACTAGAGACCCCTCCTTGAACTCTGAGACTTCTCACTCTCAATTTGAACTTTTCAACTGTTTATTGCTGTATGAGTAGGTACTTAATACCAATTATTTATTATTATTGTTCTGAGCAGACGACTCTTTATAGGTATACAAAGTTCCTGATCCAAACTTTAATCTAGCCGAAAGAACAAGGCATCGTGCATCGTCTATCAGTTGGGGATTCTCAGGAAGGTTGAATTAAGGTACCTGTCTAATTTTATTAATGATAGAGCATCACAGATCACAAGAGAATCCATCATACAAACTTCAAACGTTAAATCTCGCTAATTTGATTTAGAAAATTAATAATGTTTGCAAAGCCACTACCAAACTCCGCCACGACCTTGCAAATGGACGTTTCTCAAATTTGTAATGTCTATCTTTCCGTACAATGCATGCAAGACAGGAACAGTGATATTACTAATGTATACTTGCTACTCAGTATACTTATTAATCCATTAAAGCCTTGGATGTGATAAGGAAAAATATTGGTAAAAACTTTGAATCGGAAGTAGCCCAAGTATTCTGAGGTTTCGTTAGTGGCGGACGCCCGACGACTTTTTTTACTAGGTATGTTGGTACCTATTTCCTGAGTCACTATTTCAGACTCTCAAGTATTACTTTTAGGTATTTGCCAGGAAATTTCTATATGAGATTGAAATAGGTATCTAAGTGTAGGGAAAAACTGGCCCCAATAAACAAATAAAAAGGTGGAAGTTGCAGATAAATTGATAAATAATAATTGTAGATACATCTAAGTGTAGGGAAAAACTGGCCCCAATAAACAAATAAAAAGGTGGAAGTTGCAGATAAATTGATAAATAATAATTGTAGATACTACTCTTCCTTATTGCAACCAGTCTAATAATAAGACTGTCCGGTTTAATTTAATACTGAGGAATGAATACGAACCGGGTTAAGATGTGTTCATGCTAATTTTAATCATAAGAAGTAAGCACTGACCTTATGACAGGTATTATATTATCAGTAACATTGGAAATTAATTAGATATTAAATAGAATATGTAGTAGCTACGTCCTAGAGTAGGTAGCTAGTAGGTATCCCAATAACTAATGGAATGCTTGAGGGACTATTTGGCTTAAAGCTATAAAAAATATAAATAAAATTTCAAGGTAAATTTTCGTAGACCATCCTTGACTTTTTTGTGCATTTTTCGATTGCAATGTACCTGCCTATTACTGAAGGATTATCGGTTCTATTCATGAGTTGAAGCGGAAAATTCTCCCCTTGAAAAAGCACTAACTGGAAGGAAATTTCATTTTATTTTCGGCACAATTTGTTCACAAAAAAAGGGTACTCCTTTTGCTCCAAACCCGTGCTTGGATTTCATTTACGTCGGATTAACTTGAACCCAATTTTTGAAAACTAAGAGGGCAAAGGGACTTTGGAACCCATGAAAAAGTAGGTACCTACAAACTGGATGAATGGTCTCCGATTTTTGGTACAAAGTGTAAACTTATCTTGGCGTATAGGTAGGTATCTACAGGAAAGAAAAGAGAAATAAAGAAAGGGTGGTTATAGTTTTTCTGGGTTTATTTTTTTTAATTGCGGTGGTAAGTTTGTTAGAAACTCAGGTACCTCTATCGTCTGGATATTGTCAGGATTTCTAGACATACAATATTATGGTCTCTGAACTTCTATCGGACAAATTTCTTTACCCATTACCTAAGTAACATTATTTACTTTCCATAGCTAGGTGGTACCTATTTCCATTTTAAATTTCTATGTACAGATAAGAGCACAACTTTCTCGACTTTATTCGATAGAAAATTATTGTAAAAAGGCACATTTCTAACTTTACCAAAAATAAGAACTTGAATGTAGGTATTTATCGGACTTCAAAATGTTGAAATCCATCGTAGGCATTCTACAAAGATCAACGACAATTATTTACCTATGCAAGGGAAAAGCAGATAAACGGATCGAAAAATAGTGCGGGGTTATCTATCATTAAATTTATTTATTGCTTCAAATATTCACAATTCAAAATCCTCTTACCCTTATCTCCTAACTATTTTTCCTTATCTCGTCTACGAATACAGTCAAATTCACCTCAAAGTAAAAGAGATGGACTTTCCTCACACCTGATGGTCACATTTTATTAAATGTTATACCTACCTAAATTATATTATTATACCTTGGTAACTTATAATTGCCAAACTAATAGCCATCAAGCATAGACATTCACTCTTTTTACCACAATGACGACTAGAGAATTTGTTGAAGAAATTCCTTCAGTCATAATAATTCACAAAGTTAGTTACCTAGGTTAGAAATCAGGTAGGTATACCTGGGTATTTCGATATCAGGTTTTTTTTCTGGACACAAATTGCACGTAGACGTAGCTACCTAAGGGTGAACATTAAATAGTTAGGTACCAATAAAAATTTACGTCAGCTTGAAGGGAAATTTTCAACTCTCGCAACGAACTATATTACCAGAGTAAAAACCTATATTGCTCTGCGTATTTTCCTGAAAACCACTGATTACTTGCGATATGAAGTACATTCATAAAAAAGTAAAAAAATATGTTATTATAACATCAAGGACCAGATGGGAGATTAGGACTTTAACGTGAGATTTTTTTGTTTAAACCTAAGTGCCTAGGTTTTGATGTGAAACGTAAATTTCAAATATTACCTTCACTGTATGAAAAACCTAGACGAAGATTTTTAAATTGCGTAGATATCCATCTACCTTTTTGAATATCTCTAACGCAGGTTAAGCAAATAAGTAGGTAGGTATAGATTTTCGTCTTATAGGTAGATCAAGCTATATTATGAGGAAAAACGGCTACATTTGACCACGCCAAATGAAAATATCCAAAGAAATGCTGTCTCTTTTATAATCCGATGATCCCAAAAAATTCTCTTGTATAATCTCTATGGCCCACAGACAGAGTCAAGTTTGGACACCCCTGATAGAGTGTTTAATCTGGAGAATGTACACAGAAGGACAAAATAATGAGGTATCTATCTCTAGAATAAAATAGTATAGGTTCGATATCAGGTTTTTTTTCTGGACACAAATTGCACGTAGACGTAGCTACCTAAGGGTGAACATTAAATAGTTAGGTACCAATAAAATTTACATCAGCTTGAAGGGAAATTTTCAACTCTCGCAACGAACTGTAATACCAGAGTTAAAACCTCTTGCTCTGCGTATTTTCCTGAAAACCACTGATTACTTGCGATATGAAGTACATTCATAAAAAAATATGTTATTATAACATCAAGGACCAGATGGGAGATTAGGACTTTAACGTGAGATTTTTTTGTTTAAACCTAAGTGCCTAGGTTTTGATGTGAAACGTAAATTTAAAATATTACCTTCACTGTATGAAAAACCTAGACGAAGATTTTTTAAATTGCGTAGATATCCATCTACCTTTTTGAATATCTCTAACGCAGGTTAAGCAAGTAGGTATAGATTTTCGTCTTATAGGTCAATCAAGCTATATTATTATGAATAATTAATTACTTGTATGAGGAAAAACGGCTACATTTGACCACACCAAATGAAAAAATCCGTCTCTTTTATAATGCTGTCTCTTTTATAATCCGATGATCCCAAAAAAATTCTCTTGTATAATCTCTATGGCCCACAGACATATCAGAGTCAAGTTTGGACACCCCTGATAGAGTGTGTAATCTGGAGAATGTACACAGAAGGACAAAATAATGAGGTATCTATCTCTAGAATAAAATAGTACCTAACTATTTAATGTTCACCCTTAGGTAGCTACGTCTACGTGCAATTTGTGTCCAGAAAAAAAACCTGATATCGAAATACCCAGGTACCTACCTGATTTCTAACCTAGGTAACTAACTTTGTAAATTATTATCGAATTTCTGAAGGAATTTCTTCAACAAATTCTCTAGTCGTCATTGTGGTAAAAAGAGTGAATGTCTATGCTTGATAGCTATTAGTTTGGCAATTATAAGTTACCTAGGTATAATAATATAATTTAGGTAGGTATAACATCTGATGAAATGTGACCATCAGGTGTGAGGAAAGTCCATCTCTTTTACTTTGAGGTGAATTTGACTGTATTCGCGTAGACGAGATAAGGAAAAATAGTTAGGAGATAAGGGTTAGAGGATTTTGAATTGTGAATATTTGAAGCAATAAATAAATTTAATGATAGATAACCCCGCACTATTTTTCGATCCGTTTACCTGCTTTTCCCTTGCATAGGTAAATAATTTTACTGTCGTTGATCTTTGTAGAATGCCTACGATGGATTTTAACATTTAGAAGTCCGATAAATACCTACATTCAAGTTCTTATTTTTAGTAAAGTTAGAAATATGTCTTTTCACAATAATTTTCTATCGAAGTAAGTCGAGAAAGTTGTGCTCTTATCTGTACATAGAAATTTAAAATGGAAATAGGTACCACCTAGCTATGGAAAGTACATAATGTTACTTAGGTAATGGGTAAAGAAATTTGTCCGATAGAAGTTCAGAGACCATAATATTGCATATCTAGAAATCCTGACAATATACAGACATTTAGGTACCTGAGTTTCTAACAAACTTACCACCGCAATTAAAATATCTTAAAATATAAATTCAATAAACCCAGAAAAACTGTAACCACTGTAGAAACACTTAATGAAACTGCGATAAAATGAGTATTGATATTAGGTAGTTAGTTATAAAAAAAAGAGTAGAAGTTAACGTAAATATTTAAAATTATTGTTAAAAACTAAAATAAAATATTGAGCATGATATTCGTTTTTGAAAACATCCTGACAATATCCAGACGATAGAGGTACCTGAGTTTCTAACAAACTTACCACCGCAATTAAAAAAAATAAACCCAGAAAAACTATAACCACTGTAGAAACACTTAATGAAACTGCGATAAAATGAGTATTGATATTAGGTAGTTAGTTATAAAAAAACGTAAATATTTAAAATTATTGTTAAAAACTAAAATAAAATATTGAGCATGAAATTCGTTTTTGAAAAAAAAAAAACCAAGTAAAAAAAAGAGAAAATATTAAATAAAAATACAAACTTGATTCACAACACACTCAAAGGAAGTTGTTTTTTAAAAAGTAATAAAACCGATATTATTTTTAAAAAAATTGAAAAAAATCACAGCGAGATAACAGTTAGCCAGACAGCAGTCATTCTTGGCTTGGTTCAATATACTAATACCAAGTCACAGGTCTTACAAGTTTCACGGATCCAGAAGTAAGCCAGTTAGCCTTAGCTCTATTCTTCCAAGTATATTGCCAGGCAATCCAGTGAACCAAGATGGAAATACTTTAGAAGAGGAGAGTTGCGAGTTGCCCTGCTAACATTAGTTCTTCTTGTTCAGAACAAAACAAAGGTAAGGTGGAATGCATAGTAATCTGTATGCTACAGAGTCTGTAGAATGATATAGGTAGGTATGCTGGATTAGTTATATGTATGACCTTTCTATATAGGTAACAGGTCTCTCTCGTCTCCAGACAAAAACTCTATGAGTACAAAAACAGAAAAATAAACAAGGACCTCATAGACTAGCCATGGAGATTTCCGGATTTCAAATGCAATCAAATAGAACCACAGATAAATACGTATTAGGGCTGTCAATTCAAAATTGGATTAGATACCCTTCTGTCAATTTGGTATCCTTTAAGAATCGTTTACATCATTGATAAATCAGTACCTACTTTTCGTCGGAACTGGGAAGGTTATCCCAACCTTATTACAAAAAATAGTGAATCTATGTACACGTAGACCTAGTTGAGGAAAAATGTATCAAGACTAATCTATAAATCTATTTCTACTGAATTTCATCATAATTGGGTTTACTCCAAAATCTAAATATGCCAAGAAAGACGGTAAGTAAACACACGGGTGGTGATTACATAAAAAAGCAGACATGCAAATGGGTTTTTCAATACTTTGTTTTTGATATTTTTCTCCGTTTTGATGTGTTTCGTTCACTCCTAGGCTATCCTAAGCTGTAATATTCAAAAATATAGATGAAAAGTCTAGAAAACTACTTAACAGAGGAAAGTGAGAAGCCTTACGTGTTTACATACTTACTTGTATGATCGGTTCTGCCTAATGGGAGAGCTTTAACATAAGCACACCTAATGTTGTTTTCTAATGTTTGCTAGGAGGTACTTTTGCGGCCTGTTTGATAGCTAAGCAACCTATTACTTGCCTTGTCGTATGTGCTATGAGCTGTATGCCTGACTCTACTCAACACATTAGATGATAATCCTCTTCATTCTCAGGTCTACTGAAGAAACTTTGAGTCACTTTCAGACAAATACCACTGCTCGATTCAAAGGGATAGGGGACTCGTAATTCATACTCCACGATAAATAGGTGTTATTATTGTACATCCTTTAAGCTTGCTAAAACGCGACAACTCAGATATTGTGCTTTAGGTATTTTTCTCCGGTTGAAATGGTGTCTCCACCACTTCATATAAGTTATGGTTAAAAGGCATCTCCACCAGCCATGCTATCTACGTAGGTTAGGGTAAAATGTCATCTCCACTACGAATTCTCAATTTGGTTCAAAGTACATCTCCATAACAGAGAATGATCATGAAGGCTCTCTAAGAGAGATAAATAAATGAGAGATTAGTATAGTAGTCCATTGAAAAAATACGAGCTTAATTTTAATTAAACGCATAAGTAGGTACCTACACTACCTACAGGGAAAATTGACTTTTTTCAAGTAGGTATATGTAACCAGCGTTCAAATGATTCAAATTTCTGTATACTGGCCTGGTGAACTGACTCTTCCGATATCAATATCCTCACTTTACAATTCACTTGCCCACTACGAACCACTATCGTTCGTGAAATAGGTATTAGGTACTCTTACACTAAGTTTCATATTCTCGTTTTCAATACTATTCCAAACAGAGATTCAATTTGATCAAACCATGATGGACTTTGTATTCTTTCAAATTTACTAGTAGAGCGTATCTACTACGTATTGTTATCAACTTATCAAGTATTACCAAATTTTTTGTTCGTGTTATGAAAGTTCCAATACCTACTCATATATTATGAAAGTTCCAATAGGTAGACAGGTTCCTATGATTTTTACTCATTTGATACCTACCTAACTACTTAGCCAGATAAAGTACTCTCTTGGAGCGAAGAGCAATTTTGTTTCGATAATAATAATAATAATAATAATAATAATAATAATAATAATAATAGAAAAATCAATATTGTTGAGTGGATCAACGTACCTGCTATTACAGAATAGGAAAACACCTATCAAATTAACTAACTCTTAGTGAATAGGCAGATGTGTTTGTGATATACGTGTCTCCTCATAATAGTATAATACTTACTTTACTGATAGCTATACTTAGGTATTTATACCTACACAAGCAGGTACTTAAATGTTAAAGTTCTAATCTGCCAATAAACTATTGTCAGTATATCACGTAAGGCTTCTCACTTTCCTCTGTTAAGTAGTTTTCTAGACTTTTCATCTATATTTTTGAATATTACAGCTTAGGATAGCCTAGGAGTGAACGAAACACATCAAAACGGAGAAAAATATCAAAAACATAGTATTGAAAAACCTATTTGCATGTCTGCTTCTTTATGTAATCACCACCCGTGTGTTCACTTACCGTCTTTCTTGGCATATTTAGATTTTGGAGTAAACCCAATTATGATGAAATTCCGTAGAAATAGATTAGTCTTGATACATTTTTCCTCAACTAGGTCTACGTGTACATAGATTCACTAGTTTTTGTAATAAGGTTGAGATAACCTTCCCAGTTCCGACGAAAAGTAGGTACTGATTTATCAATGATGTAAACAGCTACTTGGCTATACTACCATTCCTATGTGTCACCTAATCTCAATGTCATCCAAAACTATTCGGATTCTTCTTCAAATTTAGGTGGAATCTCAGCCCTGCAAGGAAATATTTGCCAATCGGTTGCCTACATAACATTGAGTATTGAATTCATATGTAATTATTTCTACAGGTGCTACATATTCATAGTGACTTGTGACTATCATATCATCTTCAATCCCATCACCTATGTATCAGGTCTTTGTAGATTCGTACAAACCCAACTTTTAGGGCTGTTTACTCCTACACCTAGCCCTCAAAGTGGGCTTTTTGTATACGGAAGAATGCAGGTGTTAGAGTTAGATCATGAAAGTTCAAAAAACCATGTACCTATCCATAGGTAAACATAACATTCAGCATCTATTTTTAGTTACTTGGTACATACTTCTAAGAAAAACGAATGCAATAAGCATTCTGCAAAGAGGTTATTAAAGTTTAAACCAGTTCAATTATTCTCAGATTTTCAGAAGAACGATGACTCAGTTAGGTAGGTTCCTTTACATTTTGCTGATGATAATAATGAATCAACTCAACTTTGACTTTTCTGAAGCTTAGCGCATGACTCATTTACCGTCTACCCTTGGATGATATGCGGGCTGATGAATCTAATTCTTATTTTGAGCTTTTGAGGACTGACTCACTTCGGATGTTTTCCGTGTCTGTGTTGACTGATCTTCTCCTGATCTCCTTCTTCTTCCTCTCCCCCTTCTTCTTCTTCCTCCTCTTCTTAATTTTTCAATGAGTTCAGTGAGTCAATCTTTTTTTCCGAGTCAATCTCTGAGATCACTCCACATTCTTTGGGCTGGTTCTAGATCACATTCTCTCGTACGTTTCTGCTACCCCTTGCCATATGGACAACCTTGAAATATTCTGTAGCTGAATGGAAGCATTGAATTGAATAACTCACTATGAAAAAGTTTATTTACTGGTAAAGTAAATACTTGAAGCTTCGTTATCATGATAAAAGAGATTGAAGCTGTTCACAACATAAGCATCATAAGAATCTAGATCGCTCTGTCTCGAATCATCAAGTTTTCTGATTTACTCATATCATAAAGTTCAAGTGGTACCTATGGAATTACCTATCCGAGTAGACTAGTACGTAAATGACTACCTACACGTTCTGGATCCCATACCTTCTTGCCTTCCAGTGTAGGTATATGTAAGCTATGTTGGTTCGTTAGTAGATAGGTATTCTTCTCCTCTAAGTCCTACCTGGGTAATCTTGAATTATACTCGCATCTGAAGAATAAAAACGAAAAGTCGTGAGTACTCCGATCATACCTAGTGAGTATGCTATTCAAATTGAAAATAAACTAGCATTGAATAGAAATAGACTCTATGGAGTCTAGAGCTAGTCATACTTTCTATGGTTCATTATTGCAATGTATCCGTCTTGGAATGTGCAAGATCCGATTGCATGATTTTGGGTTCAAAATAACAAGTAGCTCAGTTATAGTAGTTCAGCTACCCCTGTAGATGTAGAAACAGTAGTAGATCTCCCTCAAAAAGGGCACCTAAGGGCCCTCTATGGTTTTATAGAGTACTAAAAATAATCAGCAATTTTTTTAGGATCACAGCGGAATCTAGGATTATTCTCGAGAAGAATGGTGTTGGTAGAAGAATGGTGTTAAGTAAAATCTCAAAGCGTATTCGACGGCATTCGATATCCACACGTATTCGACGGCAATCGATCGATGTGGATCGACGCGACGGCCGTTGACTACGTGTGGACACAGCTTAAAAAACGGTACGTAACCTAGGGGAGCTAGGGTATTCCAGCGATTTGCCAGGATTTACTTCTCTTGTGACTTCTAATCTAAACCCCTATCCCTTTGAATCGAGCAGTGGTATTTGTCTGAAAGTGACTCAAAGTTTCTTCAGTAGACCTGAGAATGAAGAGGATTATCATCTAATGTGTTGAGTAGAGTCAGGCATACAGCTCATAGCACATACGACAAGGCAAGTAAGAAGACAAGCTTTCACTTCATTCTTACGTTATGCTTTGCCTTCGGGTTCATACCTAACACGTTGGACATTAACCCTTTCCGGCAAGGAATGTGAACTTGCCTCAATATTGTCCGCTTGATTGAGTTCACAGGAAATCGCATACTGCTAGGTTTGATGTAACATTAATTAAAATTATGTACAGAATTAAAATTATGGCAAATCGTACTAATTAATCGGCAGCTTGGAACTGCCTTGACAAATGTTAATCAATGGGTGGAGGCAGAAATGCCATTAGAAATACAGAAGAACCTTATGTTTGGGACCTTTGTAGAAGAACCTTGTTAAAAAAGGAACTAAACACGGTAGTGACTTAGGGCATAATTAATATCAATCATCTTCTTAACAACCAATTAGTCGGAAGGTAACTCCAAGCTGTTTATCATAGATCCTATCTTGACGTAGGCTTGGTACTAGCGTTGTCAACAACTAATCTCCGCTCGAATTTCACAGAGGGCTTGTGATTTGAACTGACAAATGGACAGATAGTTTTCCTCGAAACATTTTTCGTTCGGTGTGGTACACTTGAATCGTGAGAGAGCCCTGAAACACCTTTGGAATTTAAGAACATCAAATGAAATTTTAAAAAAGATGAATAAATTTTGAACGGGCGGGCTGAAGACAGTGTATACAGAAGGGCAATATCCTATTGTGCCTAAATCCAAAAATTTCATACTGATTCCAACATCCCGAAAGTATGTGAACAAACCTTTTGCTGTCTTTTGTCCTTTTTTCATGCAATAAATGCATATCTACCTCTGTGTATATCGAAATATCTGGAAAAGGAACTAAATTTTTTTGACTCTTTCGGTAGTGACTTAGGGCATAATTAATATCAATCATCTTCTTAACAACCAATTAGTCGGAAGGTAACTCCAAGCTGTTTATCATAGATCTTATCTTGACGTAGGCTTGGTATACTAACGTTGTCAACAACTAATCTCCGCCCGAATTTCAGAAGGCTTGTGATTTGAACTGACAAATGGACAGATGGTTTTCCTCGAAACATTTTTCGTTTGGTGTGGTACACTTGAATCGTGAGAGAGCCCTGAAACACCTTTGGAATTTAAGAACATCAAATGAAATTTTAAAAAAGATGAATAAATTTTGAACGGGCGGGCTGAAGATAGTGTATACAGAAGGGCAATATCCGATTGTGCCTAAATCCGAAAATTTCATACTGATTCCAACATCCCGAAAGTATGTGAACAAACCTTTTGCTGTCTTTTGTCCTTTTTTCATGTAATAAATGCATATCCACCTCTGTGTATATCGAAATATCTGGAAAAGGAATTAAATTTTTTTGACTCTTTAAAAAAAAGTCAGTTCTGAAAGGGTTAATATACGAGGTGGTAGTGACAGAAAGACGAGTGACCAAAAAGGAAAGGGGGACAGCGGGAGAAGGGAGAAAGGTTAAATATTTATGCAATCATTAGCGTTGTGAGCAGTGTATTACCGATGAATTAGAGTTAGATTTCATTCATACTGAACTCCACTCTGCTACTCGAGAATATGAAACTAAAGAGTAAGAGTACCTAATACCTATTTCACGAACGATAGTGGTTCGTAGTGGGCAAGTGAATTGTAAAGTGAGGATATTGATGATTCCTGTAAATACACAAGTGGATAGACTAAAAGATCATCCCTGTATTTTGTGTAAAATCCTGTATTTATAATCCTGTATCATCCTTTCAATGATGGAATGTTCAAAATACAAACGGGAGAAATTAGCGTTATTAGGGAAGGTTAGGTTCACAAGTGAATTTTTGAATGAAAACATGAGAGAACATACGAGTACCTAATTCAAGAAACAAAATTGGTCTTCGCTCCAAGAGAGTACTTTATCTGGCTAAGTAGTTAGCTAGGTATCAAATGAGTAAAAATCATAGGAACCTGTCTACCTATTGGAACTTTCATAATATATGAGTAGGTATTGGAACTTTCATAACACGAACAAAAAATTTGGTAATACCTGATAAGTTGATAACAATACGTAGATACGCTCTACTAGTAAATTTGAAAGAATACAAAGTCCATCATGGTTTGATCAAATTGAATCTCTGTTTGGAATAGTATTGAAAGTTCTAGAGAATATTGAAAGTTTCATAACAAGCAGACCTGACAGTTCAATTGAAATAGGAAATTCCTTCTCAATCATTATTGAAATTATCAGCAACTTGTTCTCTAGAATCGTGATTAAATCCCAATACTACTAGTAAATTTGAAAGAATACAAAGTCCATCATGGTTTGATCAAATTGAATCTCTGTTTGGAATAGTATTGAAAGTTCTAGAGAACATTGAAAGTTTCATAACAAGCAGACCTGACAGTTCAATTGAAATAGGAAATTCCTTCTCAACCATTAATGAAATTATCAGCAACTTGTTCTCTAGAATCGTGATTAAATCCCGATGTTAACACTTTGTACCAAAAATCGGAGACCATTCATCCAGTTTGTAGGTACCTACTTTTTCATGGGTTCCAAAGTCCCTTTGCCCTCTTAGTTTCGGGCGTGTCAGTACACCTGAATTCTACATTCCAGTACGAATACCTGCCCGTATGCTGGTGTAAAATAAATTCAAGCTAACATATAAAATTTAAATAATCGACGAGCTAGAAACCAGTTATGTTCTGGATTAGGTAATATGCTGTCAGATTCCTAATGGTCTGTTTTCCCTGTGGACCAATATGTATTACACCAGCTAGCTAGGACAAGAAAAAAGTACCTCCTAGCAAACATTAGAAAACAACATTAGGTGTGCTTATGTTAAAGCTCTCCCATTAGGCAGAACCGATCATACAAGTAAGTATGTAAATAACCGTAGTAAACATCACAGTTCTAAGAAAATAAAATATATCGACTTGGATACGTTTAGTTCAAACACAAAAGTACCTCCTAGCAAACATTAGAAAACAACATTAGGTGTGCTTATGTTAAAGCTCTCCCATTAGGCAGAACCGATCATACAAGTAGGTATTTAAATACCCGTAGTAAACACAGTTCTCAGAAAATAAAATATATCGACTTGGATACGTCTAGTTCAAACACAAAAAATTACATAAAAAATACTCGTTATGTCAATAATGGCTTAGAAACCATCAAATTTTTACTGTCGGAATGACTATTAATACCATTAGGATTATCTAATCTCATTAAGAGCCAAGATCCTCTCTGTATTTTGAGCTATAATTTATCCAAATGGCCATTACCATCACGTAGTAAAATCCTTCCACCCAATGTCCAATTCCTGAGTCAATCTGTCTTCCTGAATCAACAGATACTTTCCCCTTCCAGAGAAATTCGCAGATTCTAAAATTCTTCAAAACAATATTGTTTCGATAGCATTAACAAATAATGTAGGTAATATCTATGATCCATTGATTTTGTATGTTTTACGATTCTCCCCAATGTCCAATTCCTGAGTCAATCTGTCTTCCTGAATCAACAGATACTTTCCCCTTCCAGAGAAATTCGCAGATTCTAAAATTCTTTTAACAAAACAATGTTGTTTCGATAGCATTAACAAATAATGTAGGTAATATCTATGATCCATTGATTTTGTACGTTTTACGATTCTGATCTTCTAAGAGTACTTTTTCGTTATGAGCATGGTATAACTTTATTGAGTTAAAGCTATCCACTGATACCGATAGCCACAGTTTATCTCGTGTCACGTGTCAAGTGGCTACTTACTTTGCTAATGTAAGGACTTCTGACCTCGTCTAGTTATCTCGATTTTTTGTGTCCTGTTTTGGTAGGAAGTTGGTACTTCATATTTTTTTATCATTATTATTATTTTTATTATAAATATAGGTATATTTTTTTGCATGACCCAAACTTGATGGTAAGGTACAGAGGAGGTATGTAGATTAAACCCCAACAAGTTATTTAGTTGGTAGGTAATACATCATCGATCCTTGAGTTTTGAAAGAGGTATTAAATTTGTACAGATATTTTTTGATTTAAGGAAAATATTTTTTGCTCTCAGATCTCATTTCCTTTGTATCTAGTTGCTCATAGTTTTTCAACTTTTTTTTCTCTTTTGACCTCGCGGGCAGTATTTACTTCCCGCAAACTTTTTTATCCATCCTCATCCACCTATTCTCCTTTCTCTTTGCATTTTTTCTGTCATCTCTTTCGAAGCCAATGTCAGGTAGATTTATACAAAATTGCAAAGCATTTCAATGAATCGCTAAGGCATCTAATGGCCACACTGTTGCAAGCCACACTTTGAGTCAATAATTTTAATTATATTTTATATCAAATTAATGCCTTTCAAGGATGTCCTGTTGGTTTGAGGGAAATGGACATGGAGAATCCAAAGAGTTGATTTAGTTTGTTTGAAAAACTTTGGAATTACGAGTATACTTTGAAGGACACCAAAGAAAAAATGTCTATCAACTCCATGACAAGAAGGTCGAAATATGTACCTATTTCAACAAATCCACATCGAAAATTATTAAAAAAGTTGTCCATCGAAATTGGACTTTTATTTTTAGTACCTATTTTTCTATCTGTGAGCATCAACTATAGGTATATCTATAAGATAGATATAAACAAGATCAAACAAATGATTGTACGGGCATGAAAACTTCACAAGTAATTTTCATTTTTTTCTTTTTCTATTAAGGACTGATCCTTGTTGCGGAGTGACTGGTTTGTGTTATTATGGGTAAATGGGTTTGACATCTTGATATTGCTTTAATTGGGTATTCCAGCCTTGTGTTGACTGTCGAGTGGAATAATTCAAAAGCATCGCTACTTTTATGAACCTAGAATCATAGTAGGTCAAGATTACCACTCATCTTGAACTCAACTCGGTTGCTCGCGAACTGAGCTTGTTTAAAAACCAAATTTTACAATGAATAACTCACTATGAAAAAGTTTATTTACTGGTAAAGTAAATACTTGAAGCTTCGTTATCATGATAAAAGAGATTGAAGCTGTTCACAACATAAGCATCATAAGAATCTAGATCGCTCTGTCTCGAATCATCAAGTTTTCTGATTTACTCATATCATAAAGTTCAAGTGGTACCTATGGAATTACCTATCCGAGTAGACTAGTACGTAAATGACTACCTACACGTTCTGGATCCCATACCTTCTTGTCTTCCAGTGTAGGTATATGTAAGCTATGTTGGTTCGTTAGTTCTCCTGTAAGTCCTACCTGGGTAATCTTGAATTATACTCGCATCTGAAGAATAATAACGTAAAGTCGTGAGTACTCCGATCATACCTAGTGAGTATGCTATTCAAATTGAAAATAAACTTGGCTAGATCGTTTACACCGTGAATTTGTGATCGCATAGATACGGGAGTTGGATCTTGAGAGTTGGTTATCTGGTATGTTATCTTTACCAGCAAGCAGGTACGGACTACAGTATTGTGCTCAAACATATCAAGGCCTGGCATTCATCAAACATTTTGTTGGTTGTTTGTACATTTGTTTCAATGTTTCTTTGCCAATTGTTTTGGTCTGTACACAATACATTACCATCCGTTGTTGTGTACGTGGATTTACAATGGATAAAGTCAATGATGATACCAAATCCTGTGTCATGAAGATAAGGATACAAGAGAAGTAGGTTTGAGTAGGCTGTAAAACAATTGTTCTTTTGAGTACACATCATGCCTACGTCTATTTTGAAACATGCATCCTCCATTAGTTATCTGGTATGTTATCTTTACCAGCAAGCAGGTACGGACTACAGTATTGTGCTCAAACATATCAAGGCCTGGCATTCATCAAACATTTTGTTGGTTGTTTGTACATTTGTTTCAATGTTTCTTTGCCAATTGTTTTGGTCTGTACACAATACATTACCATCCGTTGTTGTGTACGTGGATTTACAATGGATAAAGTCAATGATGATACCAAATCCTGTGTCATGAAGATAAGGGTACAAGAGAAGTAGGTTTGAGTAGGCTGTAAAACAATTGTTCTTTTGAGTACACATCATGCCTACGTCTATTTTGAAACATGCATCCTCCATTATAATTATGAATGAATAGTCTCATCAGTAACATTGATTTTGGCATTTACGAGCACCGAGATAAATCTACAATTTGAAACCTATCTACTCTGACCACATTACACATTAAATGGGATGGTTGCTGCTATGGGATTTTTCATCAAGTACGGCTTGAACATGCTACATTTCTCATACAGTATGAGTATGACGTGCCTACCTAGATCTAACTTGAATGGCATTTTGGTAGATCCCTAATCCGTCAGGAACCTAGTTACCGTCTTGGGATTTTTAATAGTCTGACGTTTTTGAGGTTTACTGAGCTTCGTGAGTTGAAAATTACATTTCAGTGAATCACTAAAAGTTGGCCAAAGTCTGATATGTACAACCTTGAGAGTTGACATATTCCTTTATTTAAAATATGTATCAGTTATGTATTTTTGCTCCAGGGTGAAAATACTTGGGTATTAGGATTTCTACTTCTTCATAAACTTGGTAGCTTAAACGACTTCATTTACCATGGATACCAACTTTAGAGATTTGTTTAGTCTAATTATTTCCTTTTGTTCCCCTTTTCAGGTAATGAATTTCCGTCGAATTTCGAATCCCTAGCGAGGAAAATACTTAAATTGTTGTTTCATATTGTGGCACATCTGTACCACTGTCACTTTCGCGAAATAGTTTTACTAAATTTACATGCACATTTGAACTGTGTATTCTCACATCTAATAATTCTGAATGATCGTTACCAATTGATAGAACCTCGTGAGACGGAAATACTGCAGGATTTAATCATAGCTTTACGTATATTGGATAAAGAAAACACATCTGCATCTTTGAATCGCGACTCCAGTGCAAACAGCATGGGAGTGAATAACACGATGGTTCTCAATAATTCTGTCCCTCCATCTCATTGAGCTTGGAATAATATTCTCTTCACCAGGGCCTTACTTCTCCAAGCTACAATACTATAACATTACAAGTGAATTCTGACATCTGATGGTCTAATATTCAAATTAAATTCACATTAGACCCATCAGATTTTAAATTTCTGTAGTACAAGTTCTGTAGCTTTGAAAAGCGCGTCCCAGTATGTTAGAATTGTGATTGTCGTATTCCTTTCTATATTTAATGTAAATTTGTGTCCAGCAAACTATCTTAGGTTGTTGGAAAATACGACTGACAAACGTATAAATGTGCTACGTATATTCAATTTTAATTAAAGTATGAAAAAAGTGATAGTAACATATGAAATGAGAGGAATTTCTTATTTACACAATCCTCTTCTTTATTGATTAGTGGAAAAAAGTATGATTGATACTATAAAACACTTGTTTTATAATTTGCTTACTGTGGTAATTGAAGGGGTCACGTATTGTAAACCTGATAATGGAGTAACAGGAGAGTCTTGGGATTTTTAATAGTCTGACGTTTTTGAGGTTTACTGAGCTTCGTGAGTTGAAAATTACATTTCAGTGAATCACTAAAAGTTGACCAAAGTCTGATATGTACAACCTTGGGAGTTGACATATCGAGAATCATTCAACCTAACCTTCTTTCATATTTCATCTGATGTGATAAATTACATATTCGTATATGTAGCTCATTTTGTGTTGGATACTCCATGTCAGAAGTATTTCCAAAAGTGTTCCCCCTGTGAACCTTTTTGTGGTTGATAGCGTTGTGTTAATTCTGTAGGATTGTGTATTAGACCAATAGATGTTGACTTATCTTGATAATATTACAGTAAGATTGAACGTTCTTAAATTTGCATTACTATCCATTCACGACATGGAAAGAAATCGCCCTGAAAATTGTAAGTCTACTGGAGTTCATCCAGCTAAGACAATACGGTCATAAACATATCCGACCAAAGCTGAGAATTGGGAATTAAATTGATTCGTTTAACTAATTATTGTTCGTGATAGAAAACGTTCACTCTTTTGTAATGTTACATTTAGTTTTCAAATAATAATATAAATGCTATAAATTTAGAAGGGAATATAAAATAGCTGGTAACAATAAGAAAATATTGAAACTTTTCTTTTCGTTCGTTGTATTTTTTTAATTTAGTTTATAATTTTTTGTTTCGCACCTTTCTTTCTTTATTTATTTATTAGCATTTTATTTTGGGGGTTTATTTTTTCTAGTTTAAGTTTTTTTATATATATAATTTTAAGTTCTTTTTGTTGAACTTTGTTGTTTTACTTCTTTTTTTTACATGTTCGTACCGTAAGTTCTTTCTTTCATCCATATTTCTGTCCCCGTGTTTTGTCGAATTTGTGTTTAGCTATCGGTATCGTATCTGTTTATTGTGGAAATTCGATTTATTCCAAAATTTTACTTCATATTTGGCAGTAGAGAAAATGTTCTAAGATGGGTGAATATAATTTTGAACCAATATCATTTGAAGTTTCATTTTGCATTGACAAAACCTTGAGAATGCAATCATTGAATTCAATTGAAATAAAAAAAAAAAAAAAGGACGAAACATTAAATCAGATTGATAGGTATGGACGAAATGCGATCAGCTAATGCAACTTTGTTATAATGGTCCTCTTAATCTCTTATCTCAAATCTAATCACCTGAGTAAAAACATAGATGTTCTGTACAAACATTTACGAATGTGAAATTTCTTGTATGTTCTTCCAAAGAATATTTTTTGTTGTAAATTTTAGTTTATTTAAGTTTTTAATAGTTCCTTGATTTTAATAGTTTTGTTTAAAAACAATTTTATTTAACATTTTATACTTAACTGTTGGTATACATAAAAATAACTCTTAGTGAATGAATTTTAAAATGCTAATAATATTAAATTGTCTTATATTTGTGCATAGATTTTAATTATTTTTGTGTTAGTATGAAATATTTTTCCTTCTTTTCTGTTTAATAAATTTTATTTATTTACTAATTCTCGTTCTCTTCATTTAAAATCCAAATCTATTTTTAGGAGTTTTTCGGCGTTTAATGGGTTCACTTTGACTTTACTACAAACATAATGATATTCTACAAATCAATTGGTATAGTCCTGTGAGGAGATTTGATATTACACATAAACTCGATGTGGGTCTTATCGAGAACACAATCCCTTGATCCGTTTCGATTTCTACTGACTCTAGGGATGCGGGAATCTTAACATTCTCAACAATATTTATAAGAAGAATGAATGATGGACGATGAAAAAAAAGTCCATCCTTAACAGAATTTTTATTGAGAATGAATTTCGAACCTAGCACCCTTAGGTTGAGCTGTAGTTTCTGCTTTTACAATACTCATATTTTAGCATATTAGCATCTGGTCTACATAGATATTTACGTTACACCGGTATATAATTTGCCTGTGATAGTTCACACCTTCATCCTTTAATCAACGTGTGAAATGCGAGTAGGAAGTCCGCTGTGAAAATTTCTTTTCGTGAAAAATCTCATGAAGATCTTTACCTCTAGGTATTTTATCTCGTTGAACGTCAGACGTCAGTCCGATTAATGTTGTTTATAAAATGAATCGTGTTTGTTTACATTTCCCTCATCATTACAGGGTTCTTGGCCTCAAAGGAGATATGTTTGTAGTATTGCACCAGCTGTAGGTGCAAAACTAGAGTAGAAGTTTGTAAACAATCATCATGAGGTTCTTCTCAACAATGAAACTGATTTAGTTCTAATAATGGTTAGTCCATTATCATCTCTATTTTATTGTGACATATGAAATTAGGTGTACTTCGCCCACCGTGTTATTTACTGGTCACAGATTTGCACCCAACTGTACCAACTATTGTTACCTATTAACATCATTGTGCATTTTTAACTCTGCATATTTGCTATGTTGAAAACGTTAAATTATTTTATATAAAATTACGTAATATCAACATTTTTGACACAAATTTGAAACACCGTATGTAACAAGTACTTAGTACTGTGTACCATTTTTGATCGGTTTTGTTTGGAGAATGTGAATATTTTTTTGGTAGGACAAGTTTTTGTGCCGTGCTGTTCAAACATTTGTTTTTATAAACTCCATCAGAATCTGAGTTAGGGTCATATAAAGGTAAGATCTCTGGTTCTGTGTATTTGTATAGAGCTTACCTAATAGTGCATGACCCATCAGAAAAAAGTTAGCTTTGATCAGTTTCTTGAGGACGTTGTCCTTAAATTTAATATCTACTCGTAAACTTACCCATTCTTTTATGGGCTTGGGCTGTCAAAATGAATTCCTGACCCGGAGCTGTTACAGTACAATGTAGGATTTTCGCTATTGGCTCACTCCCTTGAATACTCGTACCTCGCAGTAGGTTAGGAGGTAATTTTATAATTCCCCTGGTCCCTATGAAGGTAAATTAGCTACCTGGTAATTAGTGGATACGATAATTTCCATGACTGTCTGCATGCCCTACCTATTTTCCTATTCCTAGATCAGGTTATTTTTCTCCGAGATGAAGTTATTTTTCTTGGCAGTACCAGATTGCCCATGGTCAGATGACTTCTTTGAATCTTGTGAAATCAGTCGCGGAAAGTTTCTATGAAGTTTTAAATATTTTTTTGTCGAATATTCCAGGATTACAGCAAGCTTAAGTTTGTGATTCGAAAAAAGAATGAGTTATCCAATGCCCAGAAGATCCAAAAGGAGGGTAGAAAATGAAAAATATTGTAAGTATACATACCTACTCCTATTACACTAACCAACTAAAGTTTGAATCCTGTTTTTTTTTTTTTTTTTTTTTTTTTTTACTTTTTGAAATTTATCCTTGAATTGAAGTAAGTTCATCAATTCATCATACACACCTACTATAAAAGGTGATAATTCTCCTTAAGATTATTGATTAAGTAGGTAACTATAAAAGGTGATCATTCTTCTTGTGATTATTGATTAAATAGGTAATTATTATTGTCATAAATGGCGGTATCGAACTTATTCAGATGTGTACCTACTGGTAGATACATACTTGAATGAAACGTGTCAAGGATACGAGGTTGCTCGATTTGATAATCCCAAATTACTTGATTTATTTTGCAATGAAGATCGATGATCGATTCAATCAACAGGCCTAAGGTGTTAATGTTGAGCTTCAAACTCTCGCCAGCAAAACAGAAATTTCGCTGAGAAGAATAAAATTATACCTACGTATTATTATAGATATATTGAGTTTTTAGATGCTAATTCAAAGCCAAAGTTTCTAATTTATAGACTGAAACATCCTTTATCCTCGCAGTCTAAAAAAAAGAAAGTAAAAAGTTTTTTTTTTACATTTAATACTATACACTTACCGGACTTAGGAGTACAATAATGACATTATATTACGGACTAAAACTACCAACTTGTAGGTAATTGAGTACATGTAAATAGGTACGTACCTATGTCTAAGTAAAAAATCTCGAGTTTCGAAATCAATCTATATGAAGAGAGATGATTAGTGGATGTAACAAATTTTCCTTTGATGGGAAGAAAGAGAGAAGGGAAGGAGTTGATAGGTATTATTGAAAATGGTGGATGTGCCATTTGTGCCATATTTCGACGAGCTTGGTAGGATGTATTGCTTGTTGCGTTCAGACATTTTTACAGGGAGGTATAGGTATTTCGTTTAGTAACTAGAGACCCCTCCTTGAACTCTGAGACTTCTCACTCTCGATTTGAACTTTTCAACTGTTTATTGCTGTATGAGTAGGTACTTAATACCAATTATTTATTATTATTGTTCTGAGCAGACGACTCTTTATAGGTATACAAAGTTCCTGATCCAAACTTTAATCTAGCCGAAAGAACAAGGCATCGTGCATCGTCTATCAGTTGGGGATTCTCAGGAAGGTTGAATTAAGGTACCTGTCTAATTTTATTAATGATAGAGCATCACAGATCACAAGAGAATCCATCATACAAACTTCAAACGTTAAATCTCGCTAATTTGATATTAGAAAATTAATAATGTTTGCAAAGCCACTACCAAACTCCGCCACGACCTTGCAAATGGACGTTTCTCAAATTTGTAATGTCTATCTTTCCGTACAATGCATGCAAGACAGGAACAGTGATATTACTAATGTATACTTGCTACTCAGTATACTTATTAATCCATTAAAGCCTTGGATGTGATAAGGAAAAATATTGGTAAAAACTTTGGATCGGAAGTAGCCCAGGTATTCTGAGGTTTCGTTAGTGGCGGACGCCCGACGACTTTTTTTACTCGGTATGTTGGTACCTATTTCCTGAGTCACTATTTCAGACTCTCAAGTATTACCTTTAGGTATTTGCCAGGAAATTTCTAAATGAGATTGAAATAGGTAACATTCTAGGAATCAGAGAACTTAAAGTCTCAGAGTTCAAGGAGGGGTCTCTAGTTACTAAACGAAATACCTATACCTCCCTGTAAAAATGTCTGAACGCAACAAGCAATACATCCTACCAAGCTCGTCGAAATATGGCACAAATGGCACATCCACCATTTTCAATAATACCTATCAACTCCTTCCCTTCTCTCTTTCTTCCCATCAAAGGAAAATTTGTTACATCCACTAATCATCTCTCTTCATATAGATTGATTTCGAAACTCGAGATTTTTTACTTAGACATAGGTACGTACCTATTTACATGTACTCAATTACCTACAAGTTGGTAGTTTTAGTCCGTAATATAATGTCATTATTGTACTCCTAAGTCCGGTAAGTGTATAGTATTAAATGTAAAAAAAAAACTTTTTACTTTCTTTTTTTTAGACTGCGAGGATAAAGGATGTTTCAGTCTATAAATTAGAAACTTTGGCTTTGAATTAGCATCTAAAAACTCAATATATCTATAATAATACGTAGGTATAATTTTATTCTTCTCAGCGAAATTTCTGTTTTGCTGGCGAGAGTTTGAAGCTCAACATTAACACCTTAGGCCTGTTGATTGAATCGATCATCGATCTTCATTGCAAAATAAATCAAGTAATTTGGGATTATCAAATCGAGCAACCTCGTATCCTTGACACGTTTCATTCAAGTATGTATCTACCAGTAGGTACACATCTGAATAAGTTCGATACCGCCATTTATGACAATAATAATTACCTATTTAATCAATAATCACAAGAAGAATGATCACCTTTTATAGTTACCTACTTAATCAATAATCTTAAGGAGAATTATCACCTTTTATAGTAGGTGTGTATGATGAATTGATGAACTTACTTCAAAATTTTCCTCGCTAGGGATTCGAAATTCGACGGAAATTCATTACCTGAAAAGGGGAACAAAAGGAAATAATTAGACTAAACAAATCTCTTAAGCTAACAAGTTTATGAAGAAGTAGAAATCCTAATACCCAAGTATTTTCACCCTGGAGCAAAAATACATAACTGATACATATTTTAAATAAAGGATAAGATAAACTTCTTCAGTTCTTCAGAAAATGGAAAATATAATGGGGTATTTACAATAAATAATTTTAATAAGAATTTTGTGTAAGGTAGATGAGCAACACCTTATTAAATTTTTATCACGGTAAGTTTTTTGTTTAGTTTGAGATAATGGTCAAGTACGATATCATACATATTTCTAGACATGGTCTTCACTTGACTGGAGTGGAACAGTCAAGTGAAGACCATGTCTAGAAATATGTACGGTAAGTTTTGTTAGATATTCATTGTATACTCGTACATTGGGTCACCGCTGCGCTGTTATGTTTGAAAAAGAAGGTAGATTATTTAATTAAAACAGCGTAGCAGATCTTTTTCCAAGTGAGTTCTACAAATCACAGAACCATTAGTTCTTACTTGGATTGGATTAGGTAGTTTAAATTAATAGGAAGTTTTTTTTTTTTTTTTTTTTACAGACATTATTCCAAAATCTGGTCTATCTCCATAGGTGTCTACCATACCTTCCTAACAAATGACATAATGACGTTCAAGGGTTCTCTTGATAAAAATAGACCTACAACTTACGTAAGTAGATACTTACGTCCTGCCTAGCTACACCCTTGTCTTTTTTTCTTTTCAGATATTACAAAGGAAGCTGATGTCTATTAAGAAAAGAAAAGAAAGAATTTCAATTTTGTAAAAAAATAGAAAGAAAAAAAAAAAAATCAAAGGCAACGTTATGATGGTATGATGAAACCTTAGAACAGCCCGCAGCAGCACGCAGATGTGTGACTTTTGGAATTTTGGATGTTCTTAACAAATCAAAGGTTTAATTCGTAATGGAAATGAAATAATAAACTCTTCATTTTGATATTTTTTCACATTTTGAATGGCATGTTTCATTTTATTGACTTCATAAAGCAGAGTAGATTATAAAAAAGGTAAAAATCACGATCATATTTCATTCGGTATTTTAGAGGAAAATATTTTTTGTTTATGAAGAAGTAGAAATCCTAATACCCAAGTATTTTCACCCTGGAGCAAAAATACATAACTGATACATATTTTAAATAAAGGATAGGATGAACTTCTTCAGTTCTTCAGAAAATGGAAAATATAATGGGGTATTTACAATAAATAATTTTAATAAGAATTTTGTGTGAGGTAGATGAGCAACACCTTATTAAATTTTTATTACTTACCATACTTTGTAGGAAAGTTAGATTCATCACCAATAGTTTTCTGAATATAGGTCATCACATAGTCTACATACTGGGGGGCTGCAATTCGAGACTTCTTTCCCTTTTCATCCACCCACAGATAAGTTCTGAAAACGGTGCAACACTTGTTATAAATATCATAATAATATGTACCTACTTACTATAAGCAAATCCGAAAATATAATTGCTATAATAAGAAAATTAAAGAATGATTACCAGGTGATACTTTGGGTCCACGGGTTCTCAACCTTTTTGACAGCAACCACATTCAAAGCAATGAAAAATAGGAATATGTAAATTTGGGTGGATCTTAACACATGCAAAGTGCACATTTTAAACTACAATAGCTTTCTGGAATGGTTTCCTTCTGTACCTATTTTATTTATTCCCCCCCCACTCAGCATTACAAGGGTATCAAGGTGAAGAGCTAGTAATTTTCAGTAACACCAAAATGATGGCTAAAACCAGATGTGAAATTTTTCTTACCTGAAACTAGGTCCAGACATATCAGGACACTCTGACATAGTACAAAACTCCGAGATCGTTCCATATATTAGATTTATATTATCAAAAATTGCAATGGCTGAAACAGAAGAAAATACATTAGTGTTAAGAGCAACGTAAGAAAATCCCAGTGTGAATAGCAAAAAACCTGGTATTCCATGTGACTTCATACCTAAAGAATATTTAATGTGACTTAATAAAAATAATTCAAGTGATGTTCTATCAAAGCAGAGTTGTATTTGATTATGTGAACTTTAATTCAGTCAAACATGGTTGAACCAATAAGATTTTGAGATTTTGGTGTCTTACATCCAAAGTGGAATCTCATTGGTTCAGCCTTCTTTGACTGAATTAAATTTCACATAATCAAATTAGGGGTTGCAATGCGGGATCCCGCACCTTTTTCCAATCCCGCAATCCCGCAGTTTTTAGCTGCTGGATTTGCGGGATTTGCGGGATTTTTCGGAATTAATGGATCCATGAATACCACAAAGAAAAGGTTAAAATAGGTCGAATAACCCTTTTTTTATGAACTCTACAGGCACCTTGATTTTTCTGTCTACAGTAGATTTTGAGATTTTGGTGTCTTACATCCAAAGTGGAATCTCATTGGTTCAGCCTTCTTTGACTGAATTAAATTTCACATAATCAAATACAACTCAAGTTAAACTATGGTGGTACTCACTGTGAGAAGCTAGCCACTCATTGAAATCAACTCCTTGTGGCATTTCTACTAATAATCGCAAATCAATGTCAGGTAACTTTCTTTCTAAAACTGTTTCTTCCAAATACAGCTTGGGATCATCTGAGCATAGTGATGTTTCCTTGTCCCTCCTTCTGGCTTTTCTGTAAAAATAAATATGCACATTTGTTCCCAATTAATATTAGATTTGTAAAACTCAGACCATGTTTAGAGTTGGTTGATTTGATAGGGGGTAATGTAACAACAGAGGTTTTATTGTTCTAATATACAGGGAACTGTAACTGCTAAGTTCTTATCATAAAGAAAGAGGAAAAAAAAAAAAAATCAATGAGACTGAATGCAATTAATCCAAAACAAAGTATGGTTGTCTCATTTCATACAAATGGGATTATGTCCATCAAAAATATAGAAAACATCAACCATTATTTTATAGTCTCATACATACCCCATAAACCAGTCCACGGTATCGCGGAGATATTCTGGTAGTTTGTCCAGCTTGAATATTTACATATGTCAAAGTCTGAAACAAAATAATACAGAGTAACCGTCGTATGTATAAAATCTAAAGATAAACTTAAGTTTAACTTGAAATGAAAATCTTGCCAAATTTCATGAAATCTAGCCAGTTATCTCAAGAAATGACATGAAATTGGCAACATTGTTCGTCTTAAGTTAAACTTAAGTTTATCTTTAGATTTCATACATACGACGGTTAATTACTTAGATATATAATCATTGATATAATATTTTCTCCCCTCTTTAGACCAGTGGTGCACAACCTTTTATGACTCATGGCCCCCCCCGTATGAATAATAAAGGAGTGACTAACAAATGGGCCAAAGCAAATCAAGTTTTACAAAAACTAAAACCAATGTCTTGGTTTGGACCTAAGAAAATCTCGTTCACTTGTTCAATCACTTAGAGGAAATGCCTTCCTTTACAGACACAATGGGAGATAGCAGCAAAAGAGTACTCAAAATCTAACAGCACACATATTACCCTGATGACTTGATTATTGCCAATCTCATGTAGTGTTACTACTTTGTGATAGCTTCACAGGCAGCATATGTCCATAATAGCATTAGCACGTAGTCTTCATTTGAGGGTGTAGGATCAGAGATAGTAAGGTTGAACAGATGCATGTAGCAAAAGAATTCCTGATGACTTGATTATTGCCAATCTCATGTAGTGTTACTACTTTGTGATAGCTTCACAGGCAGCATATGTCCATAATAGCATTAGCATGTAGTCTTCATTTGAAGGTGTAGGATCAGAGATAGTAAGGTTGAACAGATACATGTAGCAAAGGATGTCAATATCATAATGAAATGGAAAATTCTCTTATTTGACAGGCACATTTGTATGGCTATTAGCTAGAGAATGAGTATTCCTGTACCACTTCTGTGTGAATGAGTAACTTACCTTTTGACTGAAAAGTCTAGGTGTTTTTTAGGGCAAATTACCCTGGATTGAAAACTTACCAGGAAATAAAATATATTATTTTGGGTGCAATTTGAAAGAGATAACTCCTGGAGTAAGAGTGTTTTATATTGATTGAAAACTTACCAGGAAATAAAATATATTATTTTGGGTGCAATTTGAAAGAGATAACTCCTGGAGTAAGAGTGTTTTATATTGTAGGTACTTTTTTAATTATTCACTTGGTTTTTCCAAAACTTTTCCACAAATTCTTGATTTCATTGTAGTGTGTAATAGCAAGTTTTTCCTTCATATCAGCTGTTCTCAAATAAATACAGCTGATTTTCAACAAAAAATTTGACTTGCGTTTATATTTAGAAAGAAAAAAAATGAACTCAGGGATTTAATTTTTCCCGTCATGGGATTTAACGCAGGGATTTGATATGTAAATAAATAATGTAGGGATTAGTGCGTTTTCAACGTGTCATGGTTCAAAAATTTATGAAAATATGCAAGGTACCTACCTACCTAAAGCTGTGTCCACACATAATCGACGGCTGTCGACTAACACCGTCCACATTACCATAGATTCACCTCAATGTCGATCGACGGCCGTTGACTATGTGTGGGCATAGCTCAATAAAAATTAATAAAGTGCTGACAAAAAAAGTAAAACTCCTAATAGGAAATAGGCGATGCGATGACGACTGTGAAAAACTGAATACTGAAATGAAAAGTTCAAGGGATTTAAATTAAATGCAGGGAGTTTTTTTATTCCCTCTGAAAATCCCTCAAAAAAGTTCTTTCTTCTATCTCAATGAGAATGTAAAAATGATTTGTTTACAAATTTGGGACAAGAAAAAAAAAATTGGAAAAAGTTATCATCAAAAAGAGGAAGGTTGTACGGTTTTTCATGATAAGAGTGTCTTTTTGGTCTTCCCGACTTGATTAATCCATACTATCAACCATGGCAAAGCTCTTGGGCTTGGATAAACTTGCCCACCTTATGCAGGCCATCAAGCAAAATGGAGGAATCTTGGGATCAGCAAAGATTTTGCTTAGGTAAGAATCAAGGTATCATTGGTACTTGGTCCGAAGGGTATGGGTGCTATGTATTTTATTCAGAAACCTTTAAAACGCCTTTGTTGTTCAGTAATTGTCAGTAAAAAGTTTGCACTCTTCATGTAGACGGGTTCTGTTCAATGAAGTGCCTCCATGGTGTAGTGGTCAAGGTCCTCAGAGAATGTAAAGTGATTACCTACACTCGGGCAGATTGGCCGAGTCTGATCACTGTGAGATTATATCATTTTATTATAATAAGTAGGGCTCGGATTATATGCACCAAAAAAAGGCCAAAATATGTATGCAATATGCAGCATAAAATGGCCAAAATATGCAACATTTATATGCATAATCAAAATAACTCTGATCACTGTGAGATTATATCATTTTATTATAATAAGTAGGGCTCGGATTATATGCACCAAAAAAAGGCCAAAATATGTATGCAATTATGCAGCATAAAATGGCCAAAATATGCAACATTTATATGCATAATCAAAATAACTCCCGTTACTTACGTAATGTTTAATGCTACACTTCACACGGTTCCAGAATAATTGTAAATCTAGAAAACCACTGGCAACATTTTCCATCGTATTCAACTTTTATAATATTATGGTAGCTTAGTCCCTGCTGAATGGTATGGATGGCTTCATTACAAAACTGACTATCTGCCCCATGAAGTAAGTATTATATTATTAGGTTTTAAGTACATACTTACCCACATAATTTTAATCAAAAATTTCTTGTACATACCTACGGAGGAAAGGCAAGGTTATTGTCAACCCTAAGCCATAAAAAGAAGAAGATTTCTTGGTTTTAAAGTTAATTTCCCATTTCCTTGTTGTTACAGAAACCAAAACTACATAATGAACCTATGTTTTCAGAGTCTCTTTTTACCATCAGTGGTAGCTTAGTCCCTGCTGAATGGTATGGATGGCTTCATTACAAAACTGACTATCTGCCCCATGAAGTAAGTATTATATTATTAGGTATTTAAGTACATACTTACCCACATAATTTTAATCAAAAATTTCTTGTACATACCTACGGAGGAAAGGCAAGGTTATTGTTAACCCTAAGCCATAAAAAGAAGAAGATTTATTGGTTTTAAAGTTAATTTCCCATTTCCTTGTTGTTACAGAAACCAAACCTACATAATGAACCTGTTTTCAGAGTCTCTTTTTACCATCATTCACATATTCCTTTTTCCAGGATCCTGGACGTCCCAAGTACAAATGGATGGCTGAGCATACAGAGAATTTTTCTGGAAGTAATAAACAATATGTACCATATAGTTCAACTAGAACCAAGATTGAAGCATGGAAACCCAAATAACTTCTTATTACAGAAAGCTTTTCAAGTTGTATTATAGATTTTGAATTAGAAGTTATGTAATCTGGGTTGGGTGGATACCAACATTACCAACCAACCAACCAACCAACCAACCAACCAACCAACCAACCAACCAACCAACCAACCAACCAACCAACCAACCAACCAACCAACCAACCAACCAACCAACCAACCAACCAACCAACCAACCAACCAACCAACCAACCAACCAACCAACCAACCAACCAACCAACCAACCAACCAACCAACCAACCAACCAACCAACCAACCAACCAACCAACCAACCAACCAACCAACCAACCAACCAACCAACCAACCAACCAACCAACCAACCAACCAACCAACCAACCAAAAAAAAAAAAAATATATAGAGTGTCCACCTATAAAAGTTATGTGAAAAGCAGTAATTTTGTTTCTGTTTAACACAGAGCATTGTACTCAAGAACTGAATAAACCATTGACTATTTAGGACATTTCCAAGTAGAATATGTCTGAACATCTTCTAGAAATCTGAGGCAGAGCCTCCCCCCCTCCCCTCTCATGATAAATAAATTAATAGTATACCTTTGTCTACAATAAGGCATTGATATTGATCACCAAGAAATGTTTATTTGTTAGCATTATTCTTACCTATGTTAAATAAATTTCAATTTTTTTCTTTATTGTTTGATTACCAACTTGTATTTCATAGCTATTTTCATTTCAAATTTATATGATATTTTTGGCAAATTTCTACAAATTGACTACAAGAGGACCGCGAATATTAATAATTTGCAGACTTCTTAACAGGCGAATACAAATCAACAAGGGCAGAGGCTGATCGATTGTCACTACTTAACCCCAAAGTTGGGCTGAAGACTGAAAAGTTCCCTACCCTGCTCGGAGCTGCATAGTGAGCAAGAAGCTTTACACAAACACAACTTACAAAGGCTGAAATTATTACTGCCTAGGGCCCTACGGCAATCTCTTCCATCGATCAGGTGCTAACAGTATTGAACTCTTTAAATAAAGGGACTACCTACCTATCGTCATAGTCAGTTCGAAAAAGCATTACCTTCCAAAAACAAAAAAAAAAGCGTATATGCGAATATTGATCAGCAATTTCAAAATGTCTTTTCCAAGAGAATTATGGTGATTTGCGAAATATTAAAAATTCGCGAACCTTCTATTCAAATGAGATGGTGAAAAATGTTGCGAATGCGAAATCACCTATTTCAAAAGTCGTTGATCCCCGAATCTCATGATTGACCTGACTACTTAACCCCAAAGTTGGGCTGAAGACTGAAAAGTTCCCTACCCTGCTCGGAGCTGCATAGTGAGCAAGAAGCTTTACACAAACAGAAACACAACTTACAAAGGCTGAAATTATTACTGCCTAGGGCCCTACGGCAATCTCTTCCATTGATCAGGTGCTAACAGTATTGAACTCTTTAAATAAAGGGACTACCTACCTATCGTCATAGTCAGTTCGAAAAAGCATTAGGTTCCAAAAACAAAAAAAAAAAGCGTTTATGCGAATATTGATCAGCAATTTCAAAATGTCTTTTTCCAAGAGAATTATGGTGATTTGCGAAATATTAAAAATTCGAGAACCTTCTATTCAAATGAGATGGTGAAAAATGTTGCGAATGCGAAATCACCTATTCCAAAAGTCGTTGATCCCCGAATCTCATGATTGACCTATGAATGTCAAATTTGGTTTGGTGTTATTTAAGTCTTGGAATTGTTTTCCTTGGTCATTAACTTGAACTTCGAGATGAAAGACCTCACTCACCTTCTTGTGATTCATCTTAGTGACAAGTGTTGTGTAAATGACCCGCATTAGATTGTTTTATTTTATTGAGTAAATACCATCATATTAAGGACATTTTGTACAACGATAAATCCATTGAGAATACAACGTGCCCATATCTCCTGCTTGGGTAGCATTGTGATCAGAACTTACGTATGGTAAGTGGGAGAGCGCGGGTTCGAATCCCTATCCAATGTATACCTACCCGTACCCATTCATTCGTTTCCCTTTTCTAATATATCGTATGGAATGGTATCCCCGTTCAGTTTGCTGGTTACGGAACCAGCAGAGAGGTCTTGGACCCTCGCGGCCTCTCAGAACCCGGCAGTAAGTAAGTAATAAGCCAATCTAATAATACTGATCATAAGGATAGGGCAGATAACCTTGTTAGTCCGATCATTATAAGCCGTAGGTATTTCTTTTAAGGAGTGAAGATAAAACTTGGGTCCTTTTTGTGGAGATGCTAAACGCTCCTCTCTTGGAATGCAGGATTATTTTTACATCTTCACTGGAATTAGTGGAGATGCCAATCACTCTTGAGCTGTGGAAACACCTACTTAATGGTGATGAATTGAGCTAATGCTTCACATCTTCGATAAAATATAAAATGCATGGGTACCTATAGGTATTAATAGGTATAGAGTACATACGTGTATTATTTATTAGTGGAGATGTCAAAATGCACCTTTCTTAATTTTGAATTAAGAAATTAAGTATGGTAGGATTTCGATAAAATATAAAATGCATGGGTACCTATAGGTATTAATAGGTATAGAGTACATACGTGTATTATTTATTAGTGGAGATGTCAAATGCACCTTTCTTAATTTTGAGATTTTTCTTTTTCTTTACATCTTCGCTACTAATGTACTAATTAAGAAATTAAGTATGGTAGGACATGTAGGTATTAGTGGAGATGCCGACTGCTCCTTTCCTAATTTTACGAACGGTTACATCTTCTCTGCCATATTAATTTAGTGGAGATGTCAAACGCTCGTCTCTTAATTTCGCGATTGTTTACATTATTCCCTACAATATAGCAGGTATTGGTGGAGATGTCTCACGCACCTTTCTTATTTTTCGCGAGTTTCAACATCATCAAAGTTTTGACTATTAGTGGAGATGTCAAAAACTTCTTTGCTTTAAGTTTAAAGGATTTTTTTCCGCCAATTTATTAATGTCTAATGTCTCGTTTTACATGCTTGGAGATGTCTCACGCACCTTTCTTATTTTTCGCGAGTTTCAACATCATCAAAGTTTTGACTATTAGTGGAGATGTCAAAAACTTCTTTCCTTCAAGTTTAAAGGATTTTTTTTTTTCCGCCAATTTATTAATGTCTCGTTTTACATGCTCTCTTTCACCTGTTGACCCAAGAAAGGAAAAATGTTACACGTTTTATTAGTCCTTACGTTATCTACAACTTTAAAACTGTTTTGTTTCGCAACACAATATTATGACTGTGTTTATGACCATTTCACTCATTATCAACTATATCCCTTAACGTATTGAGAAATATAGCGTGTATTACTGTTACTATTTTCACACTAGGGTTATCGTCGGAGGTGGCGAAGTACTTATCAGTTATTAGGACACGAGACAAGAATTCCGTCCCGACCAAACCTGTCATTATGTTGCTAATAGCATTATGCGACAGTTTTACATTAGACAAATTTCTTTGTTGAGGAATCGAAACTAATGTTGAAAATAAATTACATTCGAAAAAGGTCGAAATTGTGAATCAATGTGGTGGATTCAATGTAGACCTTTCGGCTCTCGGAGGTTTTAGGAGGGGTCTGCATTCTGCTTGGAAGTACGAGAGGTCTACAGTGTCAACTTGTGCAGACCGGCTTCATAAATGAATACCTACCTACATACAATTTTATTGAACTGAATAAACCATTGACTATTTAGGACATTTCCAAGTAGAATATGTCTGAACATCTTCTAGAAATCTGAGGCAGAGCCTCCCCCCCTCCCCTCTCATGATAAATAAATTAATAGTATACCTTTGTCTACAATAAGGCATTGATATTGATCACCAAGAAATGTTTATTTGTTAGCATTATTCTTACCTATGTTAAATAAATTTCAATTTTTTTCTTTCATCTTGCAACATTTTTAGAGCAACCTTGTTAACGTGTACTTGAGTAACAATTTTGTATGGACCTCTTCTTCCTAATAGACATTTTAAAAAAAGTTCTGTCTTCAAATTCAAAATATTGTTGGTCTGTCCTCCTCGGGTAGCTCAATCTTAATGTTACTAACTCTTGCTGCAACCAGCACAAAGGTGAACTGAATAAACCATTGACTATTTAGGACATTTCCAAGTAGAATATGTCTGAACATCTTCTAGAAATCTGAGGCAGAGCCTCCCCCCTCCCCTCTCATGATAAATAAATTAATAGTATACCTTTGGCTACAATAAAGCATTGATATTGATCAGCAAGAAATGTTTATTTGTTAGCATTATACTTACCTATGTTAAATAAATTTCAATTTTTTTTCTTATTGTTTGATTACCAACTTGTATTTCATAGCTATTTTCATTTCAAATTTATATGATATTTTTGGCAAATTTCTACAAATTGACTACAAGAGGACCGCGAATATTAATAATTTGCAGACTTCTTAACAGGCGAATACAAATCAACAAGGGCAGAGGCTGATCGATTGTCACTACTTAACCCCAAAGTTGGGCTGAAGACTGAAAAGTTCCCTACCCTGCTCGGAGCTGCATAGTGAGCAAGAAGCTTTACACAAACACAACTTACAAAGGCTGAAATTATTACTGCCTAGGGCCCTACGGCAATCTCTTCCATCTTAAAACTGTTTTGTTTCGCAACACAATATTATGACTGTGTTTATGACCATTTCACTCATTATCAACTATATCCCTTAACGTATTGAGGAATATAGCGTGTATTACTATTACTATTTTCACACTAGGGTTATCGTCGGAGGTGGCGAAGTACTTATCAGTTATCAGGACATGAGACAAGAATTCCGTCCCGACCAAACCTGTCATTATGTTGCTAATAGCATATGCGACAGTTTTACATTAGACAAATTTCTTTGTTGAGGAATCGAAACTAATGTTGAAAATTACATTCGAAAAAGGTCGAAATTGTGAATCAATGTGGTGGATTCAATGTAGACCTTTCGGCTCTCGGAGGTTTTAGGAGGGGTCTGCATTCTGCTTGGAAGTACGAGAGGTCTGCAGTGTCAACTTGTGCAGACCGGCTTCATAAATGAATACCTACCTACATACATTTAATAAAAATGAGTCCGAACACAGTTAGCACTTGTAATCTTATCGGCGCGGTGGGGTGATGGGTACCTACTGGACCCAAGCCTGAACCGGCAACAAAGGCAATCACACTTCTTGTTGCTAAGACTGACCAGGCGTAAGCCACCTTGCCTTTTCGTTTGACCACCAATTTTTTCGATTTGTTATTGTATTAAGGTGTCCGACGAAACCTCGACCAAGCTTTTGATAACAAGTCTGTTATACTTACGAGAATAGTGCGAGAGGGGGGTTCTTTTGCCAACTAGAACGGGATTGCCCCCCTGTGTTGACCCACGACGTAATCCCGCACTGTTTCTATGTACTCCTTTTTGATGACGTCAGATGGCAATGCACCTCTCGCTGCGTAGCAAGATGGCCGGAGTATGTGGGGTGAAGAGGAGTGATGTCAGTTCTGTTCTCTGTCCTCAGTTCACTTCAGTTTAGTCTGTTTAGTTGTAAATAATTCTCCTTGTGTGTTGTATATACCGTACTGTACTTTTTATTTTCATTTAAAATAAATAAAATAAAAATGCATTTAAATATTTTTTTAATGCATGTTATAATTAAAATTTAATCCACGTTTGTTTTCATTTAATTTTAATATTTTTCCGTGCTAAAAATGTGTTTGTAGCATTTGAATGGTTTAATTTTAAATCTTGTGTGTTCTTTTTAAAATGACTTCATGTGACCAAGAAACTCAGTTCGTATCCAATTGTTCGGATCATGAAAACGATGAAACTTGTAGAAAGAAAAGATGCACCGACCGCTATGACAGTTCTGAAAGTTCAGACAGGTAAATATTTTGTTAAATTAGGGAAAACGATGAAACTTGTAGAAAGAAAAGATGCACCGACCGCTATGACAGTTCTGAAAGTTCAGACAGGTAAATATTTTGTTAAATTATTTTAAATTAATGTTGATGCATGTTCTTTTCAAACGCGGAAATCAAAGTAGTAAACATTTTCAAGCATTGTTTATACACACGTATGAACTTGACTGCAAGTGTTTATTTACTTATCAATGCAATTTTTAATGCATAAGTAATTAAAATATAATTTCTTTTGTTTACTTACTGGTCATTTTTTTTGTCCATCCAAATGCATCAGAGTTTTTATGTATCTTGGGAAGTGAAATTTCAAAATAACTTTTGTGTAAATTTAAAGGGATCTAATGAGTTCTTACCTATCATTAGTTGCTAAATGAAGTTTAATTTGGGGAGGTGCCGAAAATAAGAAGACCAAATATTGTGGAAATGAATTTTAGTAGAGGTACCTACCTACATGGAAAAAAATGATATTGATTTTTTTAAGGTATATAATTGAAAAAAAAAAAAAAGATTGACTTTTAAAATTGTCCAAATTAGATCAGTATGGTCACCCTATGTACAAGTAGAAGCACCTAGGTACCTAAATCCCTAATAACAAGTAAGTATTGAAGAGAAGTAAAGTTACTTTTGTAAATTCAGTTCATTTGTATTATTGTATTAATCCAATCCCTAATAACAAGTAAGTATTGAAGAGAAGTAAAGTTACTTTTGTAAATTCAGTTCATTTGTATTATTGTATTATTTTTTTTCTCTGTTTCAGAACTGATGATTTGAAATTCGGAACCCTTGTAGGAGTTGATAAATTAGGAAACAAATATTATGAGAACAAGCACTACTTTTATGGCAGAAATAGATGGGTTGTGTACCATGAAAAGTTTGGCTTAAATTATGATGGTAGCTTAGCAAGTGTTTATTTACTTATCAATGCAATTTTTAATGCATAAGTAATTAAAATATAATTTCTTTTGTTTACTTACTGGTCATTTTTTTGTCCATCCAAATGGATCAGAGTTTTTATGTATCTTGGGAAGTGAAATGTGAACAAAATACGTGCGCTTCGTGGGCACAAATATCCTACATATTTGAGGGGAGGCCATTTTGTTGTGTGAGAGAAAAAAAGGTTTTTGTATCTGAAGGATTCCGTGATTCTATAGTTTACTTCCTTTTCTATTTTTGATAAAATTTCTTTTGCCTTTTATTACATTCAGAATGATATTTATTTTATTTAATAAATATTTTTTCCGCTCTTTTATTCTACTACTCAATCGGGTACGCCACATATTATTGGCATTCCTACATTCTCCTCTTGGAAATAAGTGCCTGAAGAACGTAGGTAGGTTCCATTTTACGATTACCTACCCAATAACTTTTTTGGTTCAAGCTACAGGTTGGAATTCTCTGGTGTGGGTTAGATGGATAGCCTATCTGTGGGAGCTGTTTTATTTAAATGGTGATTCAGAACTGTGGTAGGAGCATTATCCTCTTCCATTAGTGGAGATGACAAATTTCCCAACATAAGGTATTTCAGACAGTGCAAGCGAAGCCCAATAACTTTTTTGGTTCAAGCTACAGGTTGGAATTCTCTGGTGTGGGTTAGATGGATAGCCTATCTGTGGGAGCTGTTTTATTTAAGTGGTGATTCAGAACTGTGGTAGGAGCATTATCCTCTTTCATTAGTGGAGATGACAAATTTCCCAACATAAGGTATTTCAGACAGTGCAAGCGAAGTATTTAAGTAGATGATTATAATCTTCATTCAAATCAGTGGAGATGGCAAATTTTCAAACAGTCAATGCTCAACATTACAGGAAGGGCACGCGGGCGTTTGGCGTCTCCACCAATTCTATTGTTGAATTTTTTTTTTGCTGAAATTTTATTAGTAGGTACAAATTTTCCCACATTAGGTACCTACCTATCTTGTTTACACAGTACAAGAGAAGCATGTGGTTTATTATCTTCATTCAAATCAGTGGAGATGACAAATTTTCAAACATTCAATGCCTAACATGATAAGAAGGGCGCGCGGGCTTTTGGCGTCTCCACCAATTCTATTGAATTTTTCTGAATCTAAAATTAGTGGAGATGACCAATTTCCCATCATTATAGACACGTAGTATACCTACCACAAGATCTTTTTTAGATGTCGATGGATAAAAGTCAAAAGAAAGGTTTAAACTAAATTGTCCGTGAATCTAAGGAAAGTGTGAGCGTCAAATAAGTGCAAGTAATTTGTTCAAATTCCCTTCCTTGAATATCATACTGTTCTGTTTAGATTATTAATGCATCCATTCAGTCGGAAAAAATGCAGATACGTGTGTTCCATGTATTAATATTTCTAAACATGTCAGTGAAATTCAATAGCTACTCAACAATACCAGCACCTAATTAGAGCATCGTGTATCAATCTTGTGTAAATGTCACAGGTAGGTATTTGTTTTTTCAAAGTAGTTCTGAATCAATGTGGTGGATTCAATGTAGACCTTTCGGCTCTCGGAGGTTTTAGGAGGGGTCTGCATTCTGCTTGGAAGTACGAGAGGTCTGCAGTGTCAACTTGTGCAGACCGGCTTCATAAATGAATACCTACCTACATACATTTAATAAAAATGAGTCCGAACACAGTTAGCACTTGTAATCTTATCGGCGCGGTGGGGTGATGGGTACCTACTGGACCCAAGCCTGAACCGGCAACAAAGGCAATCACACTTCTTGTTGCTAAGACTGACCAGGCGTAAGCCACCTTGCCTTTTCGTTTGACCACCAATTTTTTCGATTTGTTATTGTATTAAGGTGTCCGACGAAACCTCGACCAAGCTTTTGATAACAAGTCTGTTATACTTACGAGAATAGTGCGAGAGGGGGGTTCTTTTGCCAACTAGAACGGGATTGCCCCCCTGTGTTGACCCACAACGTAATCCCGCACTGTTTCTATGTACTCCTTTTTGATGACGTCAGATGGCAATGCACCTCTCGCTGCGTAGCAAGATGGCCGGAGTATGTGGGGTGAAGAGGAGTGATGTCAGTTCTGTTCTCTGTCCTCAGTTCACTTCAGTTTAGTTGTAAATCGCTGCGTAGCAAGATGGCCGGAGTATGTGGGGTGAAGAGGAGTGATGTCAGTTCTGTTCTCTGTCCTCAGTTCACTTCAGTTTAGTCTGTTTAGTTGTAAATAATTCTCCTTGTGTGTTGTATATACCGTACTGTACTTTTTATTTTCATTTAAAATAAATAAAATAAAAATGCATTTAAATATTTTTTTAATGCATGTTATAATTAAAATTTAATCCACGTTTGTTTTCATTTAATTTTAATATTTTTCCGTGCTAAAAATGTGTTTGTAGCATTTGAATGGTTTAATTTTAAATCTTGTGTGTTCTTTTTAAAATGACTTCATGTGACCAAGAAACTCAGTTCGTATCCAATTGTTCGGATCATGAAAACGATGAAACTTGTAGAAAGAAAAGATGCACCGACCGCTATGACAGTTCTGAAAGTTCAGACAGGTAAATATTTTGTTAAATTAGGTATTTTAAATTAATGTTGATGCATGTTCTTTTCAAACGCGGAAATCAAAGTAGTAAACATTTTCAAGCATTGTTTATACACACGTATGAACTTGACTGCAAGTGTTTATTTACTTATCAATGCAATTTTTAATGCATAAGTAATTAAAATATAATTTCTTTTGTTTACTTACTGGTCATTTTTTTGTCCATCCAAATGGATCAGAGTTTTTATGTATCTTGGGAAGTGAAATTTGAACAAAATACGTGCGCTTCGTGGGCACAAATATCCTACATATTTGAGGGGAGGCCATTTTGTTGTGTGAGAGAAAAAAAGGTTTTTGTATCTGAAGGATTCCGTGATTCTATAGTTTACTTCCTTTTCTATTTTTGATAAAATTTCTTTTGCCTTTTATTACATTCAGAATGATATTTATTTTATTTAATAAATATTTTTTCCGCTCTTTTATTCTACTACTCAATCGGGTACGCCACATATTATTGGCATTCCTACATTCTCCTCTTGGAAATAAGTGCCTGAAGAACGTAGGTAGGTTCCATTTTACGATTACCTACCCAATAACTTTTTTGGTTCAAGCTACAGGTTGGAATTCTCTGGTGTGGGTTAGATGGATAGCCTATCTGTGGGAGCTGTTTTATTTAAATGGTGATTCAGAACTGTGGTAGGAGCATTATCCTCTTCCATTAGTGGAGATGACAAATTTCCCAACATAAGGTATTTCAGACAGTGCAAGCGAAGCATTTAAGTAGATGATTATAATCTTCATTCAAATCAGTGGAGATGGCAAATTTTCAAACAGTCAATGCTCAACATTACAGGAAGGGCACGCGGGCGTTTGGCGTCTCCACCAATTCTATTGTTGAATTTTTTTTTTGCTGAAATTTTATTAGTAGGTACAAATTTTCCCACATTAGGTACCTACCTATCTTGTTTACACAGTACAAGAGAAGCATGTGGTTTATTATCTTCATTCAAATCAGTGGAGATGACAAATTTTCAAACATTCAATGCCTAACATGATAAGAAGGGCGCGCGGGCTTTTGGCGTCTCCACCAATTCTATTGAATTTTTCTGAAACTAAAATTAGTGGAGATGACCAATTTCCCATCATTACTTTAAACTTTTTAGAGGGAATACAATAAGAATCAACAATTACATTCAAATTTTAATGATCTGCTTTCATCTTGCAACATTTTTAGAGCAACCTTGTTAACGTGTACTTGAGTAACAATTTTGTATGGACCTCTTCTTCCTAATAGACATTTTCAAAAAAGTTCTGTCTTCAAATTCAAAATATTTTTGGTCTGTCCTCCTCGGGTAGCTCAATCTTAATGTGGCTAACTCTTGCTGCAACCAGCACAAAGGTGCGAGTCAATCCTTACTCCAGGGACATCGACAGTAGATATACTAATCTTACCATGTATCACAATGCATCATCGTACTTGAAAGAAACAGAATGCTGCCAAGTAAATTTCTTCACTGACATTTCGTTGGACAAGAATGTTATAACCTTATAACACAAGGTACTGTGGGATAATAAGAGCTATGAAAGCTAGTAGATATCTAGGTATATGGCAGAGCTTTAATTTTAATGTTAAACCCTCAGAAGTACTGTGGGATAATAAGAGCTATGAAAGCTAGTAGATATCTAGGTATATGGCAGAGCTTTAATTTTAATGTTAAACCCTCAGAAGTAGGTATAGGTTAAAATACTATAAAATCTACGTGAGTGCGTACAGCACTTGTTTTGAATGGGCACATTGCACCCGTTACTTACGTAATGTTTAATGCTACACTTCACACGGTTCCAGAATAATTGTAAATCTAGAAAACCACTGGCAACATTTTCCATCATATTCAACTTTTATATTTTCCTTAGAATTATCCTTGATCTTGTGTAATTCACGATTTTTATGTATTTTTTCTTCTTTCGCCTCACGGTTTCTATAAAATCTGCTCTCTACCCGTATTATTTTTTACTCCCTTTTTCGATAATTAAATGAAAATTACTCGTTTTTCTGCCTGGGGCAGAACAGATAAAGCGTCTCTTGTGTACAAGAGCATGGGTTCACAAAGGTATTTAATCTGGTGTAGCTATCTATCTTTTATGGCATAGTTTCAAAGTTTTTCAAAGGAATAACAAAACGACTTATTTTTAGTGGATGTGCCAAAAATTAATTATTCATCTGTACAGGCACGCACATTAAGCATTAACATCCAAATGCAATTGAAGACCAGCTTATCCCAGTATCTCCACCAACAGTATTCAATTGTATTGTCTTGGTCATTAGAAAAGGTACAATAATTGATTAGACACTGTTACTTTGAAAGTCTGACGAGAGAGTATTGGTCTTTTCAGATGTGTTCGACTTGTATTTGTATGTATGTTAGAATTGTTATGTATGCATTGCGAGAACAAGAAGAAAACGAAGAATGCTTTGTCTTGATCAGTGCCAAATTATCATTAGATGTATGTTTGAATTTAACCCTTTTATGGTCTTCTGGACGTGACATGGTTATAGAGAATAACTGGAGAATTAGAGCACCAAGAAGGTTCTAGATATTTGCTCTGAGAAGTAAAAAGAACCAGAGAACACGGATTTCAGTCCAGGAGTAGGTACATTTCGAACCTACACGAAAAAGTTTGATCACATTATCCATCATAGAATCATCAGGACTATCAGGAATCTACATAAAAGAAACCAACTGAGAACTGACAGAACAGAACAGCGAAGTTAAAAAAGTTCCACCAGCATGTTTGGTTTCTACAGATAATCCACTTACCTACGAGAGATATCTTATTATTTTCAAATGAGTCGAGATTATGATATTGAATAATACAATTGTATTCTCGTATACGTACGTTCTGTGGTCTATGGTTTTGTTCCTTGCATTTTATTGCAGTATTCTCGTTGAGCTTCAGCTAATAAGACAGTTGCAATGCCAGTACTTGGTTTTTTTATTGCTCTTTGTCTGAAATTATGTTCTTAGCAAGAAAAGTTCGAAGATATTTTCATATACGCAACCCCGCGTAGCGAACACGCGAAGCCCCCGGGGGGTGGAGGGGGGCGAAGCCCCCCTCCCGAGCACGAAGTGCGAGTTCTCGTATACGTACGTTCTGTGGTCTATGGTTTCGTTCCTTGCATTTTATTGCAGTATTCTCGTTGAGCTTCAGCTAATAAGACAGTTGCAATGCCAGTACCTACTTGGTTTTTTTATTGCTCTTTGTCTGAAATTATGTTCTTAGCAAGAAAAGTCCGAAGATATTTTCTAAAAGTTCGAAGATATTTTCAGTCCTCTATCAACTTCGATTGAGTCTCAAAATTTCTGGAGATTGAGTGTAAAGCCTTCCTCTTATTCAGCACTAAAATTTGGCTCATTTGGCCCCTCGGTTCCTATTGTTTTATCATTAAGTAGATCTATCAAATTTCAGTGATTAACTCTTCGCGAAATAAAAAAATGCAGAAATGCATTGGATAGAGTGAACGGTGTAACATTATCTTTTGCACTGTACACTGGACTGTTGAGTGAGCTATGTACAATCGTACACCCATGATAACAATCCCATGCATTTCTTCCCACGGTAAATAATTATCTAGCCATAGTTGGAAAATTTGCGGTTATTGTGGGGGCATGTTATGTTGCTCTATCAGTTTGAAAGGAATCGATAGCATTTACTTCTACCTCGCAAATGAAACTTCCAAACACATTATTAAGAAACAGCCTGCCTTACCTAAACATAGGGCCAACCAGCCTTTTATCTAATTTTGATCTGTAGATATATCTATCATCATGACTTCAATTCTATTTTATATGTGAAATCATAAAATTACTATGAATCCCTGTCCACCTGTTTCTTGCTATCGCCGCACCGAATTTTCCTCCAAAAACAACACGAACAACAACAACAACAACAACCACAACAACAACCACAACGACAACAACAACAACAACAACAACAACCACAACAACAACCACAACAACAACAACAACAACAACTACACCAACAACAACAACTACACCAACAACAACAACTACAACAACAACAACAACAACAATACCAACAATAACAACAACAACAACAACAACAACACCAACAACAACAACAACAACACTTATATACCTATCAAAAATGATATGGTAGTAGATGTTGACATCTACTGACAAAAATGATAAACAACAACAAGAACAACGACAACAACAACAACAACAACAACAACAACAACAACAACAACAACAACAACAACAACAACAACAACAACAACAACACCAACAACAATACCAACACCAACACCACCACCAACAACAACAACAACAATAACAACAACAACAACAACAACAACAACAACAACAACAACAACAACAACAACAACAACAACAACAACAACAACAACAACTACACCAACAACAACTACACCAACAACAACTACACCAACAACAACTACAACAAGTACAACAACCAAGCCACCAACACCACCACCAACGCCACCAACACCAGTTGTTGTTGTTGTTGTTGTTGTTGTTGTTGTTGTTGTTGGTGGTGGTATCGGTGTCGTGGCGGTGTCGGTGTTGGTGTTGTTGTTGTTGTTGTTGTTGTTGTTGTTGTTGTTGTTGTTGTTGTTGTTGTTGTTGTTGTTGTGATGAATTTCAGTGGAAACTTTAAGAAAAATCGAATTGAAAAAATGGTAGTTTTTAAAGAGATACAAAAAAATCTTTTTCTCAAGCCTCTGGTTGTGTTTAAGGGAGGGTTTTATCAAAACAGGGAATCTTATCTTTTAGTAAATTTTGCGTTCTTTTCAATGGTGCAATTAATTTTATATTATCTTTATTGGTTCAAGAGATAAAGGCGTTTTAAGTTGACGAGGTATGAAAAATGTCGAAAAACAGGAAATCCTTCATAACTCCGCCCCTGTTGAAAATCGGATCTGTCCAGATAGCTTTTTCTGGTAGCCCTTTAGGTCCTGCATCAACCCTCAAGCGTTGTACAGTCGTTCGCGGGACACCCTGTATATTTAGGTCCTCCTTGAAGACTCTGAAATTTTCGGCCACATTGCCATCAAAGGCCAACTTGAACCAGGGTTATCTGATGTCCACTTTTTGAATCCTGCTTTTAATCTATTTTTGAATGGAGAAAATACTGCAACATCTAGAGGTTGGAGCTCGTCGGTTTTGTGTGGTGGAAATGTCAGAAGCGTTATTCCGGAAGCTCTGCAGTACTCAATGGCTTCCATTGATTGATGGGTTTCGTGATTATCCATGAGGATAAGAGCTGGGTTTTCTTTTGACGCCTTTATTTGATTTTGAATATGTTTGATAGTTTCAAAAAATATTTCTGTGGAGCTCCAGCCACTTTTATTAGCAAAACCTAGGCTGCCTTCTGGTGCACCCAATAGAAACTCATCTTTCATGAATACTCGAGGGAAAACAAAGACAGGAGGGATTGCTTCTCCAGAAGCTCTGATGATTCCTATCATAGTAACAAGTTCCCCTCGTTCTGCCGAAGCAGCCTGACCCAACTTTTTTGTCCTTTTTTTTGCTACAACTTTTGGTGGGGGCACAAGACTGTCGGGATTCCTGTCTCATCTAGTATCATTGAGGAGCAAAAGTTGTACTGGTTGTAGGTCTTTTCCAGATTGTTAAAAAATTCTTTCACATTAAGACTTACAGTTGAGAAGTTGCGGGTTTGATACTCCCCTGTGTCAACAAATTTCCCTTTTATTTGTGAACCATTAACAAGTAAGCATGTGAATAGTTAATCCCATGTGATTTTTCACGCGGAATCGAATGGTGCTACTTTTAGCACTCTCTGACTTACAGTTGAGAAGGTGCGGGTTCGATACTCCCCGGTGTCAACAAATTTCCCTTTTATTTGTGAATCATTAACAAGTAAGCATGTGAATAGTTGATCCCATGTGATTTTTTAAGCCGAATCGAATGGTGCTACTTTTAGCACTGTCCGACTTACGGTTGAGAAGTTGCGGGTTCGATACTCCCCTGTGTCAACAAATTCCCTTTTATTACATTTTTTTTAATTTCTATTTCTTTTCAAATACCTACGTATTCTGCAAATGTAATAGAAAGTCGTGTGATGTTCACACCATAAGCTACGCCGAGCAAAGCCAATAAATGGATGGGTGACTTAAAGTTAATTGACTAATTGTGGGATTTTTTTTTTCTCATTTTCTCACACAAATGAGCTCTGATCTTGAAATTTGTCGCGACGACCTATGAACTCAAAGCGAGAAAGTTTTAGATAACACTTCAGTCGTTAATTTAAGACCGGTTTTAGCGTTACCTATGTTAAGCTACGCCGAGGAAGGCCAATAAATGGATGGGTGACTTAAACATTATATTGGGAATAAAGGGAGAACGGGCTCTAGTCTTGATTTTAAATCATTACATGAAAGTAAAATAAAAAATCAAATCAAGAATAATAATAAACTGAATATTAAATAAAATAGGTAGGTACATAAATACTGATTTTCTTTAACCAAGATCAAAAAATTCCCGGAGGGACGGGCCCCGCTTGTTTAACTTCTGTTTCTTTGACTTTGTCTATTTTTCCAGCACATCTATCTATGATTACTTGTTCGTTGCTACTGTAAAGTTCTTGATAAAATTCAGAAATCCTTTGTAATATTTCATCTCTGTTTGTTATTACCTCACCATTGCCTCTCTTTAAGCTAGTGATTTCTGCTCTCCCTATGGCTATCTCCCCTTTTGCTTTTCTCAAGCTTGCATTTTTCTCTACTACTTTTTGTAAGAAATTGTTATTGTATAACGCAATATCTTGTTTAGCTAACTTCCTAATCAATTTAGAGATTTCAGTATACTCGATTCTTCCCCTCATACCTCTTCTTTTTAACCGCCTTCTTTTGGCAAGTAGGCATAATGTTTTAATTGACAGTTTTCTATACCATGATTTTTTTGAAGATCACTCATACTTTAGTAATGCTTAAATTTATATTTAATTAATTAACTACACTATAAATCGAACAAAAATGTTTTATTCCAACCTTTTCTTTTTATAATAAAACGTATTTCCTACAAAAATGAAGAGTTTATTTTTATCTTCCACAGTAAAGTTATTATGAATGTAAATTCCAAACTTTTTTATACCAAGTGGAACATCTGTGTTCAGGGCAGTTTCTTGGTCAATATAGATATACTGACAACGGGTGCACTGACTGGTTACTTGAAATGACAACAAACCATCATTTGTTTCAATCAACACTTGGTCCCAATCATTCTCTGCATTAGCTTCAAACTGTCCACTAACAACAAAATTACTTCGAAACCGATTAACGAAATTTTCAAGTTCAAAGATTGCATTCAAATTTTCAAGTTGGGCTTGAATACTCGGTAATGTTATTAACAGATATTGACCCATGTTGGAAAAAGAATTGATATTTCGTTTACTAGATCTTTTACTGATACGAATTAGTCTTAATCCTTTTCGGTTTAACTGCTCATCCAACCAGTTGGCTACAGCATTACCACAATCAAAGCCAGTAATTTTATCACTACAAACCTTACTTGTGCACAAATCTAAACCTTCATTATCTATACCTATTTCAACAGTAGAACCAGAACTTTTGTAACAAAGAGTCATAATATTTCGAGTAATATCAAAGTTGGGCTGAACGAGACACAAATTCTTCTCAAGTTTTTGAGTTAAAGGAACGCCTGAATGAGTTATGATCATCCACTGTCTATCAAATTTCAAGCCAGATGCAGTCACCTCCCATTTAGATTCAACTTTAAAAAAGCCACAAGCTTTCACAGGATATATATATATACTTACCAATTTATTTTCCTTATTAATATTGTCCGAATGATTTAAAAAAAATCCTTTTGAACTCTCTGCTCTTTGGTTGTTGATAAGACATATGTCACCAATAGATACAAAGTCCGCTTGTTGTAGAAAATATTGATTAAGAAAAGAAAGAAAGTATTTCACATCATCCCAATTGGACGCATGCCCATAAGATATTCTTATAGAACCTGTAGGCTTCCCATCAATAATATCTTTGTCATCCCCACAAATATGACCTTGCTGAAAATGGAACTTGATAGTGATATCAGACAATCCCAGAAACCTCTGGCATGAGCCTGGATTACAATGACATCCCGTCCGGAGTTGAATTTTTTTTAGATTTGCCAAATTCTGCACCTCAGAATATCCATAGTAAGTACCGTCTTTGTGAAGTAGATTGAAGTTGACAATATTGCCTTGGTACTTGCTTTCACCGTAATCAGTATCGTGGTACAATTCTACAAGAGGCTGTCCATTAGAATAGGATAATTGTTTGAAATAAAAATATGTATACTGTGATAGCTCAAATGCATTGGTAAAGGATTTTCTTTTTTTCTCCATTGTGTCGAAACCATATTTTAAAGAAATTATTGCCAGGTAGTTGACAGTCCCATCTTCAAATTTCTCAAACAGACCATCTTTCTTTATATGGAAATTTTCATTTGCCATGGAAATTTTAACTGTTCCACCTCCATAAAAAGTTTTATTCAAAACATGGGCAGATTTTTGTTTAACAATTAATGCACCTAGTCCTGTGGGGTATCCGAACATTTTGTAAAAAGAAATACTTATAAAATCTGGCTGATGCTGTTTTAGATCTAACATATTTGAACCACAGTAAGTAGCAGCATCCAATAAGACAAAACAATTGGATCTTGAACATTTGAAATGTTTTTTGAAAACATGATTTCTATGAACAGTATTACACCAAGATAACGGATATTTAGTTCCACTGAAGTTACTTTCTGCAGGATAAACGAACAAAGAATTGGAATGTCTCATATTTTCAACGTTTTCCTGACTTTCCTTGAATTCATTCAACATGTTTCTTGCGTCATCAACAGAAAAACTGTAAATCTGATTTGTTTTCACAAGTTCTCTCATTCCCAGTACAGATGTATGATTGTCAGTCAAATAAATGAAAGAGCCTTCGTTGAATTCAAAATACTCTGAAACAGTTTTAATGGCAGAAGTAGCACCGGAAGTAAATATAACAGAGTAGTGATCCGAATCGGTATTAAAGTATTGAAGAATTTTTGTTCTCATTTGATCTATTTCGGATACACAGAAATCACTCAACACACTATTGCCATGAGGATGGCTAAATATATTTTCCTTAAGCTGTTCAATGGTTTGATTCATTTGACTTTGAGAATAGACCCCAGCACCTGTGTAGTCCAAGTAACAAATGTCTTTCAGATGGCTGAATTCTGTTCGTCTCCATGTTTTTTCTTCTTCGGATGTTTCCAGCTGATTTAGCTCTTTTAATGAAATCATTGTAATAGAGGTAATTTAATTGTCAAGGAAGAATTTATCCACATTAAATATACATTTATGTAAATAGTTGTTTAGCAAACTAACAAGGTTCAGGCATTACTTTTTGCCTTCAACCATAATAATGTGATAGCCAAATTTGGTTTTTATAGGAGGCTCCGTATAGACAGGATTATTGACAGTTGATATGGGAAGCTTAAATGCAGCATCTTGAAACTCGCCCACCATAGATCCTCGAACCACCCATCCTAGATCACCCTGAAATTGAGAAAAATATATGTAAATCGGGTGTGCACAAACTGCAACCCCTGAGCTCCTTTCGTAGATTCTTAGTAGCTTAACCCATCCTTTAGGGGTGTCTGATGGAAAAATCTGGTGTGAACATCACACGACTTTCCTCATCCTATTGAATGGTGCTTATCTGGGTGTTCGGTTGTAACATTTACAATATCTCTAACCCAGGCATGTCAAACTCAAAATGTATAGAGGGCCATTTTTGATATTTGTTGAACATTGGCGGGCCGCAGGTATTCCCTTTTGGGGGGCCGGGGGTTTTCCCCCCCCCCCCCCCCCCTAGTAAAAAATGGGTTACAATAATTTTATTTTGAACATACAAATTGAACTTAATTAAAGAATCAAGCCAGTGTCAATAGCTTACTTCTGCCCATTTGCCTGGCAAAGAGTCTCCAAATCTCGTACGTCTGAACTAGATCCAGCGTGCTAGTGATTTTAATCCAAAATTTTAGCAAGTAGGTATTATTTTATTAGGTACGTTTACCAAGAAGTACTTTTTAACTTCATTTTGTTTCAAAGTTGAAGTAATAAAAAAAATCTGGTGTGAACATCACACGACTTTCTATTACATTTGCGGAATACGTATTTGAAAAGAAAAAAAAAATATATAAAAAAAGAAAATTTTCCTAAGTCCCGAGCCTGAGCCGCCTACGGCGGCCAATTTTCGACCAAAAATTTCCTATCTTAAAATACTCCCCATGTAATAAGGGATCATTAAAAAGTGTCCAAAAATTGAACTTTTTTTTTTTTTGAAAATTTTTCCAAGTCCAAAATCAACCGCCTACGGCGGCCAATTTTCGACCAAAAATTTCCTATCTTAAGATACTCCCCGTGTGATAAGGAATCATATAAAGTATGAAAAAAATTGATTTTTTTTTTGAAAATTTTTTCTAAGTCCGAAGTTTGAAGCAACATTGACTTTGGTTGTGTATTTAAGATAATAAAAATGGAAGTATTTTAGAAAATCAGACAAGCATACCTACCATTTTTTCTTCATTTTCTCCTTGCTTTTCTATATTCTAAATTGTTTTCTCACTCACTGACAAACACTGCATTGTTCTGTTGTTGGGTAACATTTTACACAAAGGCATAGGAATAGTCAAGATCATGTTACCCAAAACTGATATTAGCTTATTAGCTCTAATTACAGAAGTAGATAATGTGTAATTATGTACCTTATCCTTCTCAATTCTGCGTAAAATGGACCTCTAGCTCTACAAATGAAGTAAAAGAAAACTCCTTTTCCTGTTCCCATGTTGAAACCCATATTGCCCATATTGTAAAGAAACAAAACTTGTTTCCAAACTTTTCTTTCTTTCAACGAGTGAAACTTGTGCTTATCATTTGATTTTCAATGCGAATGTGAGGTAACACTATACATTTTTTCTACGATTGTGTGTGTTCTTCGTTCCTCCCTTCCCTTTTCTTTCTTTTTATTAAAGTAAATAAAATTCCTTTAAAACTTATGATTTCACATTATTTACGTTTTAAATTCTCTGCAGCTTCTGCCTTTTTTACATCTTTTATTCCTTTCTTTATATTCATCCTGAGATTTCCATAATATTTTCGAGCTTTTTTCCTTTTGTGTAACTGACTCACTCATACTAATTCTAACCCACTTCTAGATGAGCTAGGACGATGCGGTTTTCACCATTGGATTCCTTATCGGAAAACCCCT
>NW_007377529.1:88624-93554 GCF_000475195.1 Diaphorina citri | reverse complement strand
TTCGCTCCGGAATCCCGCTAGTTCATCCCGAGGCATGGCCAAACTTGTAGAAAAGGCATGGCCGAACTTGCAGAAAATCCTAAATATATACAGCCCCTTGTGTAATACCAAATTTCATCGCTCTAGGACAAACCGTTCTTGAGATATTTTGTATACCACCTTTTCAAAATTTCCCATTTAAACCTGTAGTCTTAAATATATACAGCCCCTTGTGTAACTGACTCACTCATACTAATTCTAACCCACTTCTAGATAAGCTAGGACGATGCGGTTTTCACCATTGGATTCCTTATTATTTGTAGGTACTGGGAAAAATCGGAAAATCCTTCACACACTGATCGCTCTATCTCTAGAACCACAACACCTAGAAAGCTGAAATTTGGTAGGGATATTCCTTTTATGGTCTAGGTGTGCAATAAGAAAGGATTTTGCGAAAATCTAAACCGATCCTGAGATATGATCAATTTTTGATCGCTAAAATCACCATAAGAAATACACAGAGTGCAGAGACTGCGGGAGAGAAAACTTTTCCTCACTCGCCTAATATTTGAGTTTCGTTTATGTTTTTAGTTTGATAACAACAAGTTCGGCCATGCCTTTTCCACAAGTTTGGCCATGGGGATGAACTAGCGGGATTCCGGAGCGAAGCGACGGAATTCAGCTAGTAAGAAATACACGGGGAACACGCGAAGCCCCCGGGAGCGCGAAGCGCGACCCCATGCACAACTCCGCGAAGCCCCGGGAGCGCGCAGCGCGACCCCGAGCACAACCCCGCGAAGCCCCCGGGAGCGCGAAGCGCGACCCCATGCTTACCCCGCGGAAGTTTGAAGCAACATTGACTTTGGTTGATATCTGGATAAGTGACTGTCCGATTTTTACCAAATCGGAGCGCGAAGCGCGACCCCATGCACAACCCCGCGAAGCCCCCGGGAGCGCGCAGCGCGACCGTATACGCAACCCCGCGTAGCGAACAGCGCGACCGTATACGCAACCCCGCGTAGCGAACACGCGAAGCCCCCGGGGGGTGGAGGGGGGCGAAGCCTCCCTCCCGAGCACGAAATGCGAGTACACACATTTGTATACCACCTTTTCAAAATTTCCCATTTAAACCTGTAGTACACACATACGTACGTACGTACATACATACGTACATACATACATACGTACAGACCATGAGACAAACCGGTCTTGAGATATTTTGTATACAACCTTTTCCCATTTAAACCTGTGGTACATACATACGTACAGACCATGGGACAAAAACTACTTTTTTGTTCTACTTTTTCCCATTTAAACCTGTAGTACGTACGTACGTAACGTACAGACCATGGGCTAAAAACCACTTTTTTGAATCAGGGTCAAAACACGGATATTTCCAACCATTTCCCGATTTTGAAAATTTGGACCGATTGCAATACTTTCATTACTAGTATAGCTCCGCTATAATGTAGTAATAGAAAGTAAAAAAAGTCTCCTTGTGAAATCACTTCGTGGCATAAATCACATATTATTATAATATGTATACTTCAGCTATGTGCTCAAGTCAGAGACAAATTTGGACAACAAACACAAGTATAATACACTTATGAAACCTTAGTCTGTCAGACGAGACGGTCGGCATAAGGTTCGTTTTCTTAACGGCTAGCTTTCTTCTATTCTTCTCTCTTCAATTGTAAGACCTCTATCTCAAGGTGCCTCCACAATTTTAGAGAATATGCTAGAAAAGAGCTTGCTCTATAACTGATGAACACAATACATGCGGGATAACGGCTCAGTACCTATAGGCTTAAGCCCTTATCACACTGGCTGCATTGGCTCAGCTCTAACCGTCAGCTGGCTCAGCTCTGCGTAACATCGTGTATCATTGTATCAATCTGGCAAGTGGCCTGAAATACTCGACTGCATTGGCTCAGCTCTAACCGTCAGCTGGCTCAGCTCTGCGTAACACCGTGTATCATTGTATCAATCAGGCAAGTGGTCTGAAATACTCGACCAGTAGTTTCCATGCAGTCTCCACCAACAATCAGGCCTAAGGCCAGCCACTAGGGGAAAGAAAGGTAGGTACTACGTGAAGGAGGAGCACACAAATTATGAAGTGAATAAAAGGCGGGGTACAAAATTGTATTTCTAATCTTTTTTGGGGTGGGATGGAGTTTTGTTTTTTTTGTGGGCACTTGATTTATTTTTTGGGAGGAACGACTTGGCGGGGTTTTTATGCCACGAAGTGGTATTTTTTGGGGGATCTCATAACTTTTTGCAGAACTTAGCATAATATGACGTATGAGCGTAGCGCAACAAAGTACAAAGACAATAGGCATAGTAACATCATTTGGTAAGGTTTGGTTAGTTTGGAGTATTTTCTGAGTGAAAAACACCATAGTAATATCTTTGGGTAAGTTTTAGTAAGTTCGGGTGGTTTCCGAGTGAGAAAACGCCATAATAACATTATTATGTAAGTTTTAGTAAGTTCGGGTCATTGCCGAGTTAAAAATGCCATAGTAACATCATTGGGTAAGTTTTAGTAAGTTCCGACCATTTTCTAGTGAAAATACCGTAATAACATCATGGGATAAGTTTTGGTAAGTTCCGACCATTTCCGAGTGAAAAATACCATAATAACATCATTGGGTAAGTTTTGGTAAGTTCCGATCATTTCCGAGTGAAAAATTAAATAATATATAATAACATCATTAGGTATGTTTTGGTAAGTTCTGAACATTCATTTCCGAGTGAAATACATCATAGTAGGTAACATAATTGGTTAACTTTCATGTAGCTGGTCCTAACCAACTTTGGATTTTATGCATCACCTCATCAGGTAAAACCCGGCATTTTAGGAGAAAAACAGAAAAGGCCAAATACGCCCTTTGTCACTTATGTAAGTTCGGGTCATTCCCGAGTTAAAAATGCCATAGTAACATCATTGGGTAAGTTTTAGTAAGTTCCGACCATTTCCTAGTGATAATACCGTAATAACATCATGGGATAAGTTTTGGTAAGTTCCGAACATTTCCGAGTGAAAAAAAACATAACATCATTTCAGTTTTAATGTTTCGTTATGGTAATACATAAATTTGAAATTTCCCAGACTTGAAAGAGTTGATTTTATTGATTCGAACCCCCACCCCACCCACTCATCAGTTAGTCAGAGATCACACTCCTTACCACTTGGACACGCCGACTTCTGTCTCTACGAAGCACAAAACTTCCTTATTAATCAACTCGAGCGATAATTTAGAATTTTTCCCCTAAAAATCACTCTTTTATCAAATTTAAGGCTGAAGGGGCCCTTTGGGGGCCTTGAAAATATGAAAAGGCACACCTACCACTCACGAGAAAAAAAATGAGCCATCAACCATTAAAATCGGTCCAGTGGTTTAGGCTGTAGAGCGGTCAACGTCAAAGAAGAAGCGGAAGAGGAAGCGGAAGCGGCAGCAGCAGCAGCAGCAGCAGAAAATGATGAAAAATTTGACGTTTTTCAAAGTCAAATATCTCCGGCTAAACTTAGCCGATTTTGATGATTTTTTTTTCAACTTGGTCTGCTTTCATGCCCCAACACACACACGCAATCCGTTTTCTTCCGTCATTTGTAGTTGTCCCTCTACAACTACCTGAAAACGGCTACTTTCCCTGTCGCGCATAATATCTCTAGTAGCACGGTCAAACTTTCTTGACTTGGCGGGGCGGAGCGCTACCGCGCTCCTTAATTATACCCTTGTGGCTCGCAGCGGGCCGCACAATTTGAACAGGCGGGCCGCCAGTTTGACATGCCTGCTCTAACCGTTTAGTCGATATAGCTAAAAACCGCCAAAAAGCGGTCGAAACCCGCCAAAAAGCTGTCAAAATACCGCCAACCGCAACACCTAATTTAACCAAATGTGTTGTGTTGCATCCTTGTCACATTTGTGAACTACATACCAAATTTCAAGTCTTTAGCTTATACCATTCCCGAGATATTGTTAAATTACGCCAAAAAGCGGTAAAATGCCGCCAAGCGTTGCACTGGTCTTAACCAAAAGTTTCGTGTCGCATCTTTGTCACATTTGAAAGATACATACAAAATTTCAAGTCTAGCTCTTACCGTTCTCGAGATATTTTCATATCGTACCTACTCGTATTAGTCATATTAGTGGATGTGTCACAAACTCAGAACTACCCCCCAATAATTCTAGGTAGCTCTGAGTCCTTTAATTGATACCTACCTTTAGAAAGCAGTTTGGAAATTTCAGGGGTGAATATGACTAGCTAGCGTAGACCATTTTTAAAGGATTTATATATGAGTTGGGGTAAACAAGGGAGCGCGAAGCGCGACCCATGTATAACCCGGCGAAGCCCCGGGAGCGCGCAGCGCGACCACATGCACAACCCCGCGAACCCCGAACACGAAGTGCGAGTATATATATACCTACAGCCCCTTGTGTAACTGACTGACTCACTCACTCACTCACTGACTCACGTATACAAATTCTAACCCACTTCTAGATGAGCTAGGAAGATGCGGTTTTCACCATTGGATTCCTTATTTTTTGTAGGTACTGGGAAAAATCGGGAAATCCCGAAATTCCAAACCGTTCCCGAGATATTGACGTTTTTTAGTCCCCCCACCGAGATATTGACGTTTTTTAGTCCCCCCATAAGAAATACACGGGGAACACGCTTTGAGGCCAGCAAAACTTTTCCTACGTTTAATATTGTGCTCTCGCTTTTAGTTTTCAGTTTTCATTTCTTCGAGACAAGACTCAGGGACGATATTAGTTTTCAGGGGCGAAACCAAGGGAGCGCGAAGCGCGACCTCATGCACACCCCGCGAAGCCCCGGGAGCGCGCAGCGCGACCGCATGCACAACACCGCAAAGCCCCCGGGAGCGCGCAGCGCGACCGTAAACAAGGGAGCGCGAAGCGCGACCACATGCACAACCCCGCGAAGCCCC
>NW_007377529.1:0-88529 GCF_000475195.1 Diaphorina citri | reverse complement strand
TTTTTTCGAAGTTCGAAGCAACATTGACTTTGGTTGATATCTGGATGGGTGACTGTCCGATTTTTACCAAATTGTTACAGTCGCGTTCTTGGACCATACCGGGATAGCATACCAAATTTCTTTTCTCTACGACAAACCGTTCTTGAGATATTTTTCCACGAAATGAGGGTTAAGCAACAATTAGTTTGGTTAATATCTGGATGGGTGATTATCCGATTTTTGCCAAATTGTTACAGTCGCGTCCTTGGACCATATCGGGATAGCATACCAAATTTCATTTCTCTACTACAAACCGTTCTTGAGATATTTTGTTCACAACCTTTTCAACATTTTCCACGAAATGAGGGTTTAGTAACAATTACTTTGGTTAATATCTGGATGGGTGACTGTCCGATTTTTACCAAATTGTTACAGTCGCGTTCTTGGACCATACCGGGATAGCATACCAAATTTCATCGCTTTACGACAAACCGTTCTTGAGATATTTTGTTCACAACTTTCTACTTTTTCCCATTTAAACCGTACGTACGTACGTACGTACGTACGTTACGTACGTACGTACGTTACGTACGTACGTACGTTACGTACGTACGTACGTTACGTACGTACGTACGTTACGTACGTACGTACGTTACGTACGTACGTACGTTACGTACGTACGTACGTTACGTACGTACGTACGTTACGTACGTACGTACGTTACGTACGTACGTACGTTACGTACGTACGTACGTTACGTACGTACGTACGTTACGTACGTACGTACGTTACGTACGTACGTACGTTACGTACGTACGTACGTTACGTACGTACGTACGTACGTTACGTACAGACCATGGGCTAAAAACCACTTTTTTGGAATCAGGGGACCCCAAAACGGATATTTCCACCCATTTCCCGATTTTGAAAATTTGGACCGATTGCAATACTTTCTCATTACCTTGTATAGGTTCCCTATACGTAAGGGTAATAGAAAGTAAAAATTGTTAAAAATGTAGTGATTGTTATTGTCTTCATTATATTTCATTTCTTTGATTAGTTTTTCTCTATTTTTTAACAATACTTCATTGTCCTCCACTTTTCCATTCAATGCAGAAATGTGTTGTTAATTTTCTGTTATCAGGTCATTTATTCCCTGCTCAAGGCTCTGAATTTTAGATTGTATGGCTATCACATCATTTCCTTGTTCCGTCATTTTTGTTTCAAGCATTGAACATTTTTCTGTCAGATTATCTAACTCATGATGTTTTATGTACCATTTTCTGCAAGTTTCTTCAAATATATGTTTAACTAGCTGAATTCCGTCGCTTCGCTCCGGAATCCCGCTAGTTCATCCCGAGGCATGGCCAAACTTGTGGAAAAGGCATGGCCGAACTTGTATTTATCAAACTAAAAACATAAACGAAACTCAAATATTAGGCGAGCGAGGAAAAGTTTTCTCTCCCGCAGTCTCTGCACTCTGTATATTTCTTATGGAGATTTTAGCGATCAAAAATTGATCATATCTCAAGATCGGTTTAGATTTTCGCAAAATCCTTTCTTATTGCACACCCAGACCATAAAAGGAATATTCCTACCAAATTTCAGCTTTCTAGGTGTTGTGGTTCTAGAGATAGAGCGATCAGTGTGTGAACTGTGAAATGTGAATGAGTGAATGGATCTCGTTCTTATAATATAAGATTGTAATATTTTGATACTCCTCTATAATTTTTTCCATTTCTGGTTTCAACAGAAAATATGTTTCATCTTCAAAGTCATCGGTCATTTCTAGATCCAGGGTTACTTTGTCTTCACCACCTTTTGCCTTTCTTCCAGCATTACGACCACAATTTCTTGTCATGTTGTTTAATCGATATGCTTTTCCTTATAGTGATGAGAGAAAAAAAAAAAGGAAATCTGTTTATTGTGTTTTCAACTATTATAAGTGAATCATCTATCATTTACAAAAAAAAAGAGATTTATTGTTGAATTCTATTTCCTAAGGATCCAAAGTCACGAAATGTGACTTAGTTTGTCAATATCTATAAAAAGTCAATTTGTAGGTAGGTACTTCCAGTTAACTGGTATAACATACGGCTATTTCATTCTATGATGTAGATGACTTCTACTTTTTAGTCCGTCCTTCCTTTATTATTACTAATAATAAAAGGTATAGTGGACGGACTATTGTATTTGCTTCAGTGTGTCTGTCAGTCAGTCAGTCCGTCAGTCAGTCAGTCAGTCTGTCCCCATAGAAGGACTTATCCAAACCTGGTCGACCTATATATCAAATTAAAGGTCTTTTTACCAGGATCACGAAAATGCATGGTAATGCAAATTTTGTCCAGAAAACCATAAAGCCAAAAATCCAAAAATCCAACGGCTTCAATTCTCAACTTCTTATGGGTCAAGCTTATCACGTGACAACTTCTTGAAACTACTAGGGTCCTAAGTTTCTTGCTGGGGATATCCTCTTCACAGTTAGACCAGAGGTTAGGTTGGGATTTTGCTGGGGCATATCTGGGTTAGAGGCCCGGATAAAAGTTCTAATTTAAATTTTTTGTAAGTTTAACTCTATCAAACAAATTAGGTAGGTACATAGGTACTGATTTTCTTTAACCACGATCGAATAAACTACGGGCTAAAATATTCCCGGAGGGACGGGCCCAGCTTTTTGAACATTGTGCTCATAAAAAAATGTTAGATATGACTTTGTACTATAAATGTAATGAGGGTTCAAGATTTTTTATCTCATGCATAATATCATCTTCGGTTTTTCTCCTTCTTAATCTTTTTGCAATGGTGTGAAGTGCGTGCAATACATTAGGTATATCTTATTGTACTTTATTATACCTGATTTAAATAGGTGCATAAGTGTGCATTTCTTCAAAGGGTATCTAGTTTCAAAGAGTTTTTTTTTTATTGAAAGCGAATTGTGGCCAGCGGTAAATAAGACGTTTCTAATAATAGATAATAGAGTATGTACACCTATACATACCGGATTCCTATGTATTATATCCTTCCCTCTTATTTTATCTCTCTCTCATTTCTTTTTTTTATGTTTATTTCCCTTTCTGCTTTTATGGTATTTCTCATCAAGATAAGACTGAAAAGTAGGTATCTTTACCTTCAGACAGATCACGTATAAAACGTTGCCAAATGGTTCTCTCGGACGCCCAACGGCTTCAATTCTCAACTTCTTATGGGTCAAGCTTATCACGTGACAACTTCTTGAAACTACTAGGGTCCTAAGTTTCTTGCTGGCGATATCCTCTTCACAGTTAGACCAGAGGTTAGGTTGGGATAATACCTACGACTAATAAGTATTTTTACTCTCTCAGATTTGCATAAAAGTGTCTGGACGAGAGACCGTCATCACTCTTTCCGTAGCTTGGTAATCTCATTCGATCTTGTCTGCGAAAAATATAAAGTTCGAATCCCAAAAGGCCAACAATAAGATGAAGATTTTCATGCCTACTATTTCGTACTCTTTTGTTGATCAACTTTCATCAACATTCACAGTTGCATTTTACCATCTTCGTTTTCTTTTGAATATTGAAATTCGAGCCTGATTGTTTTTTTTTTATTTGTATGAATGATGATATTATCCCTCCTACGTTATGTATCTTGCGATGTATTTTTTTTTAGCCCGTCCTTCCTTTATTATTACGATAGTAATAAAAAAAAAAGGTACAAGGAACGGGCTATTGTATTCGCTTTGGTGTCGTCTGTCTGTCTGTCCCCATAGAAGGACTTATCCAAACCTGGTCGACCTACATATCAAATTAAAGGTCTTTTTACCAGGAACACGAAAGTGGTGGTGCAAATTTTGTGGTTTTTGGGGGATTTTTTTCACATTTTACACAAAATAAACTCTGATCTTGAAATTTGTCGCGACGACCTATGAACTCAAAGCGAGAAAGTTTTAGATAACACTTCAGTCGATAATTTAAGACTGGTTTTAGCGTCACCTTTGTTAAGCTACGTCACCTACGAGCAAGGCCAATAAAGGATGGGTGACTTACATATTAAAAAGGAATAAAGGGAGAACGGGCTCTAGTCTTGATTTTAAATCATTACATGAAAGTAAAATCAAGGATAAAAAATCAATTCAATAATAATAATATAAACTGAATACCTATCAAACAAATTAGGTAGGTACATAGGTACTGATTTTCTTTAACCACGATCGAATAAACTACGGGCTAAAAAATTCCCGGAGGGACGGGCCCAGCTTTTTGAACATTGTGCTCATAAAAAAATATTAGATATGACTTTGTACTATAAATGTAATGAGGGTTCAAGATTTTTTATCTCATGCATAATATCATCTTCGGTTTTTCTCCTTCTTAATCTTTTTGCAATGGTGTGAAGTGCGTGCAATACATTAGGTATATCTTATTGTACTTTATTATACCTGATTTAAATAGGTGCATAAGTGTGCATTTCTTCAAAGGGTATCTAGTTTCAAAGAGTTTTTCATTGAAAGCGAATTGTGGCCAGCGGTAAATAAGACGTTTCTAATAATAGATAATAGAGTATGTACCTATACATACCGTATTCCTATGTATTATATCCTTCCCTCTTATTTTATCTCTCTCTCATTTCTTTTTTTATGTTTATTTTCATTCTCTGCTTGTATGGTATTCCTCATCAAGATAAGACTGAAAAGTAGTTATCTTTACCTTCAGACAGATCACGTATAAAACGTTGCCAAATGGTTCTCTCGGACGCCCAACGGCTTCAATTCTCAACTTCTTATGGGTCAAGCTTATCACGTGACAACTTCTTGAAACTACTAGGGTCCTAAGTTTCTTGCTGGCGATATCCTCTTCACAGTTAGACCAGAGGTTAGGTTGGGATGTTGCTGGGGCATATCTGGGTTAGAGGCCCGGATAAAAGTTCTAATTTAAATTTTTTTGTAAGTTTAACTCCTGGATTAACCAATCCGATTGGTTAAAAACATTGAAATCAAGATTAATTAATCCAAGAGTCAAACTTAAACCAAGTTTAAAATCTCATTGTGGTCCTGGCCATAAAAGTGGTCCTGGCCTTTAAAGAATTGAAACCAAGTCACGTAAAATGTGTTGTTCTTTCCGTACATGGAGTTGCGGTTATTGTGGGGGCATGTTATGTTGCTCTATCAGTTTGAAAGGAATCGATAGCATTTACTTCTACCTCGCAAATGAAACTTCCTAACACATTAATATGAAACAGCCTTTTGTCTAATTTTGATCTGTAGATATATCTATCATCATGACTTCAATTCTATTTAATATATGAAATCTTGTATCAAGAGGGACTACACTATGTAATCTCGAAAGGAGTCTGAGGAGCACAGAGCAAGTTAATTTCCAAGTTTAGGAAGGCTCCTTAATTTGTTTTCTACCATGTGGTGAGTGAAATATTTTACAGCTAAAAACTTTTTCCAATGAAATTGGAAAACCACTTTTAATTGGAGGTAGGTATTAGGTCGTTTAAGAAGTTTCTGATTTGCATTTAGTGACGGTAAACTTTTTGTCTCTGGGATTTTTACACTGGAAACGATCTAATCTTATTAATATCGATAAAATGATGTATTAGTCTACCACGTGTTCAATTTTAAATGATGTGACTCAACCTTGAAAACATTTCAAGAAAAAGAAGGTCAGGGTACCTATAGTTGCAATTGAAATTTAAATTTTTATTGCTAAGAAAAAATTCCACATGAAATTGTTAAACGATCACAAATGACCTTACAATTTTATATACTGTATACTCACAAAACCTCCCCCTTTGTCCGCCCTGGTGGTTTATGAATAGGTCAGAAATGTTTAGAATTGCATTATCAGTAAGGAATTGAAGAATGAAGGGATTACTGTGGAAAATTTTAAGGTTTCAACGTTTAAATAGCGTGTTTTCACAAATTTGTAGCAAGGAAGTTAAAGCTCATTACTTTGGTGTCTTTAATTGATACCTACCTTTAGAAAGCAGTTTGGAAATTTCAGGGGTGAATATGACTAGCTAGCGTAGACCATTTTTAAAGGATTTAGATATGAATTGGGTATCTGCCTATCTGCTATCTAGGAATACGTGTAACATCCTTCATATTTTAGAGGTTTTCGGGACTTAAAATTTGGAATTTCCTTATGATCAAGGTTCCAACATGAAGCTAAGTTAAGAAGAGCGTTTGACATCTCCACTAATAATATACGTAATTTCAGAGGGATGTGGACAGTGGACAATATTCGAACTTTAATTTGTTCGTACCCCTTCACTTCAAGATGTTATCTTACGATCTAATTCTCGCAGTAAGTTCAATATTGGACCTGATATCGTCTTAGCTAAAGAGGGAGAAGACATTTTGAGCACATGGTATAAAATATTGGTAAGGTGTGTCCGACAAAACCGTATAGGTGGCCATGGATTCATTAATGTCCGATATTTTTCTGAGCATTACTACGGGTAGGTACATAAACCAAACTGTCTGTACGTTAGTTTTACTCTAATATACGTATGAAAATTTTATACGTATACGTACAGTTTTTGATATACGTATAGGTACGTACCTACAGTTTCCGAGTGCGGTTATAGCTTAAAAAAAAATAATGATAAATATAATAATAATAATGAATAATGAATAAAATAAAAAAATACCGTTTTCAAGATGGTCACGTTTAATACCTTTGAAGTGGCTGGTAATTCGGATTTATCTCGAGTGTCGGCTTAGAACTGAAACGATTGATAATAACTGCATCCATTGAACGTCTATTGATTAGGGTCTAGAGTTCTGATTTGTTACAATTTTCATCATGGAATCATCGAAATACTGGCGTTTACCATTGAACGTCTATTGATTAGGGTCTAGAGTTCTGATTTGTTACAATTTTCATCATGGAATCATCGAAATACTGGCGTTTACTTTTTTTCAATTTAACAAAGGAGCTTACTCGCTTTTCGATCTAAAGAGTGGAGGTTCGAGTCACAAGCAGTTTCAGTTTCATAGCAGAATCCCGTTCCAAAAAGTCTCAGGAAAGCAGCGAATCCCCGCTGTAGATAGATTCAAGAAAGCAGTTCAGCTATAAATTCAACTCATCCTATAGATTTCTTCACGAAATTGTTCAGAATCCAGAAAATCCCGTTACAAAATGTCAAGTTTTCCCAGGATACCAAGGAAAAACAAACAACATACTCGTATCCTGTACAAGAGAAATAAACACAAGTCGAAATTGTGGTTTCGAGCTCGTAGCATGCTCTCTGTATTCTATTTCATTGAAAATCAATACACAACATAATGTGATTGGAAAGAATAGAAAAAGCGCTATTTAACAAAGGAGCTTACTCGCTTTTCGATCTAAAGAGTGGAGGTTCGAGTCACAAGCAGTTTCAGTTTCATAGCAGAATCCCGTTCGAAAAAGTCTCAGGAAAGCAGCGAATCCCCGCTGTAGATAGATTCAAAAAAGCAGTTCAGCTATAAATCCAACTCATCCTACAGATTTCTTCACGAAATTGTTCAGAATCCAGAAAATTCCGTTACAAAATGTCAAGTTTTCCCAGGGTACCAAGGAAAAACAAACAACATACTCGTATCCTGTACAAGAGAAATAAACACAAGTCGAAATTGTGGTTTCGAGCTGGTAGCATGCTCTCTGTATTCTATTTCATTGAAAATCAATACACAACATAATGTGATTGGAAAGAATAGAAAAAGAACGCTTTTTTAAGCATTAATTTAGTTAAAATAATTGAAAGGGGATTGGACACGTGATGGCAATGTGTAGAAGAAATATTTTTCTATAAAAGCTCTAGTAACCCTTTTAAAAATAAATTTTCGAAGGGTTGGATGGCTTGTATATCATCAGGCCTGAATGTAAGAGATAAAAAAAAAAAAAAAAAAAGAAAAAATGTTTGCAGCTGTTTAAGATATCACACAAGGTCTTAGTACGCCAGATGTTTTTTTTACTTCTTCTCCTCTCTTTCCCATTCAATTCATTTTTGAAAGTTTTGATTTTGAACAAGTGCGGGAATCATTGAACATAGTTTAACCCAGAATTAGGAAATCTCCATCACTGAACGGAAAATTCAAAGTGATATGTTTCGAATTGAACCGTTTTGAAGAATTTCCTCTTATATTACCATGTTTAATTGCTAGTCTAACCTCTAATAGCCGTCCCCTTGATAAATTTATTGGAAAATAAATACTGCTAGTACTAAAGACACGTAGTATACCTACCACAAGATCTTTTTTAGATGTCGATGGATAAAAGTCAAAAGAAAGGTTTAAACTAAATTGTCCGTGAATCTAAGGAAAGTGTGAGCGTCAAATAAGTGCAAGTAATTTGTTCAAATTCCCTTCCTTGAATATCATACTGTTCTGTTTAGATTATTAATGCATCCATTCAGTCGGAAAAATGCAGATACGTGTGTTCCATGTATTAATATTTCTAAACATGTCAGTGAAATTCAATAGCTACTCAACAATACCAGCACCTAATTAGAGCATCGTGTATCAATCTTGTGTAAATGTCACAGGTAGGTATTTGTTTTTTCAAAGTAGTTCTTTTTTTCCATAAATTTTTATAGTTTCATGCACTATTGCAATTTAATTTGCAATTACGGTCTGCAGTTCCTTTACCTTTACAAAATTCTTTTATGTCAAATTAGATTTGTGTGAATGGGTGTATGAACTTTAACCCGTTGGCATATTATTACGTATGAAAATAATCTGGCATGCAATGTTCTTGTGGAAGCAGAACACATTTTGTTCTTACTCTGAGCGGACATGGTATTATAAAACTTTTTCAAACTTTATTTCTTAATTATAATTTAGTATCCGTCTTCTTGCTGAAGATTGTGACATTGATAGGTCACACTTGGAGTTTTCACCTCTTCTTGATAGACAAAAGAAATAAAAGATCTTTTTAAATAGGTATATTAGAGATAATATCTTTATTCATAGCTGATCACAATGTACCTAACAAAAATGTGTTCCTAAGAACGAGTACGTTAACAATTGAGTTTTTCAACCATTCTTTTCTACTTGTGCCATAGAAAGAAGAAGAAAACCGAGGCACCTTTTTTTATACCTATTAAAATTTTAGTTGAAAAAAAAAGCAGAAAAAAATGGGTATATCAGCTGAACACGGCTCCCCTACATAAATACATTTCGCGGTTTAAACGTAAATTCTGGAAGGGTTGTATTGAACAATCTGCTGTCGACAGTACGTACCTTTGCTTTTTTTTATTCAAAAAACTTTTTTTCCTTCTTGGAAACTAGTTTTTTTCTTGATGTTGGGGCAGTCTTCACGGCAGAGAAAATGTGCACATGCTTTGAAAAGGTTAATTTATTAAGCTTAAACTAGTTTTCTGTTTTCTTGGATCTTGATAGTCTCGTTTTTTTATTTCTTGTTCTTGTCATGAAACATAACTTAAGTTTCTACGTGGAGGGACGGATGGAATACATAAATTTTGCCTAGTTGAGGAATGAAACGTAGAGCTATTTCAGCATTCTTCTCATTTTTCCTCCTTTATGGCGAAAACGCGTTCAGCAAAACGCCACAAAAAAATGCCGCGTGAGCCGTACATTGCAATCATATTATAGTCCATCATCCACGTCTTAAAAAAGAATTTATTTTTATGGAATACAACGGCAAAATATTTATTTTGTAGGTATTTTTGTAAGCAGCTATGGTCAAATGGGTTAATTTGACAATTTTTCTTATACGTCTGGGATTCATTAACGAATTCGTTTCCAAATTTTCTAAATTAGGTTTCCTGGTTAGAATACCAATAATAAACGATCTGAAGTTAGTTTATAGGAGGAAAATTGTGATTGTAGTCCCAATATAAAATCTCATCCGTTTGTAACGTCTGGGATTCATTAACGAATTCGTTTCCAAATTTTCTAAATTAGGTTTCCTGGTTAGAATACCAATAATAAACGATCTGAAGTTATAGTTTATAGGAGGAAAATTGTGATTGTAGTCCCAATATAAAATCTCATCCGTTTGTTGGCCTTAAAGGTAGCAACGAACTGCAGACCCCAAGTTTAAGTGTGAACTCTCCAAGTCGCATCACACAAGTTGAACCTAACAGCATATCAGTATAATCTAATAGAGTTTCTGGTTTTGGTATTAGCACTAGGAAGTCCTGTGTGCCTACCGTGATTACTGATTAAGGATATTAAGAATATATCCGGCAATAGGACCAAGTTGTCGCCTATGATGAGAACACCTAGGACAGTTTGGCTGGATTCAAGTATAGGTACAGTTTTTGTATTAGCACTAGGAAGTCCTGTGTGCCTACCGTGATTACTGATTAAGGATATTAAGAATATATCCGGCAATAGGACCAAGTATTGTCGCCTATGATGAGAACACCTAGGACAGTTTGGCTGGATTCAAGTATAGGTACGGGTAAAAGTGATTTTGGCACATCCACTAAAAGTAGAAGTTCTCTTTTCGACTTTGCGTGACTACTCGTCAGACTGTTACAAAGCCCAAATGAGGCTTTTATTTTTTCAATATATAGATCTCTTCATTCTACCGCATTCGCTTTAGTTTAGACAGATTGGAACTGGAGGGGGTAAAAGTTAGAAAAATAGGATGCCTATGATTCATGTGTAATGCATATGATTCAGTTGTAGGATATGACGTCATTACATATATAGTATCACCAGTTGATAATAGTACCACACGTTATGATATTACTGATAGAGGCTATACTTGGCAGTGATCAGTGCCAAAGTACTGAGGACTTTATGTCGATACACGTGGTAGAAAAGAATCGAATAAAATTCATGCCTACGTTAGATAAGTTCTCTAGATTTGATGCGTGGAATAGAATAGATTATAGAACGTAATTATCAATGTAAGGGCCAAGCAGACAAAAGTCTTTTATTGCCTCTGTCAGGAATTGTACCCTTATTTCCTATAAACCCATGGCTTAAATTTAGACAGTTGCATATTATTATTCCCTTGCAGTCTAAAACATGTCTAATACCATGGAATGGTTCAAAACCTCTTTGTTAAGTCTTACACTCGTATTTATGAACAAGAATGATCGTTCTTAGATCAGTCTAAAGTCAAAATTGACCAATCAAATGCCTTGAGACTATGCTTAGCACGAACTTAAGAGCTAGCATTTTGTTCATAAATATGGGTGTTAGTTTCAATTAACTATCAGGGATTCCTAGGATGCTAGTTTTACCATCGGCTTGCGAAGCCTGGTATAACTTTTTGAGCTTTGGGGGTGTGTTTGAACTACCGCCTCCTATTCCTGGAAATCCTGGAGGATTCAGTGCCCCCTATGGATTAAGGGATTCAAGTTTAACTTATCTCCCGAGAGACGTAAGATAGGGCGAGAGGTTCGAGAGAGAAATGTAGCGAGCACATGGCGTATGTTGGGGTCCAGAGCACAAAGAGTTCTTACCAGATCTTTTCTCACACAAGAGGTATTCAGGAGATAAAAACGAGATAAAAATAAACCAAAACACCGTGTATATCTTTTTTTTAAATTTGTCGCGACGACCTATGAACTCAAAGCGAGAAAGTTTTAGATAACACTTCAGTCGATAATTTAAGACTGGTTTTAGCGTCACCTTTGTTAAGCTACGTCACCTACGAGCAAGGCCAATAAAGGATGGGTGACTTACATATTAAAAAGGAATAAAGGGAGAACGGGCTCTAGTCTTGATTTTAAATCATTACATGAAAGTAAAATCAAGGATAAAAAATCAATTCAATAATAATAATATAAACTGAATACCTATCAATACCAGCACCTAATTAGAGCATCGTGTATCAATCTTGTGTAAATGTCACAGGTAGGTATTTGTTTTTTCAAAGTAGTTCTTTTTTTCCATAAATTTTTATAGTTTCATGCACTATTGCAATTTAATTTGCAATTACGGTCTGCAGTTCCTTTACCTTTACAAAATTCTTTTATGTCAAATTAGATTTGTGTGAATGGGTGTATGAACTTTAACCCGTTGGCATATTATTACGTATGAAAATAATCTGGCATGCAATGTTCTTGTGGAAGCAGAACACATTTTGTTCTTACTCTGAGCGGACATGGTATTATAAAACTTTTTCAAACTTTATTTCTTAATTAACTTTAACCCGTTGGCATATTATTACGTATGAAAATAATCTGGCATGCAATGTTCTTGTGGAAGCAGAACACATTTTGTTCTTACTCCGAGCGGACATGGTATTATAAAACTTTTTCAAACTTTATTTCTTAATCATAATTTAGTATCCGTCTTCTTGCTGAAGATTGTGACATTGATAGGTCACACTTGGAGTTTTCACCTCTTCTTGATAGACAAAAGAAATAAAAGATCTTTTTAAATAGGTATATTAGAGATAATATCTTTATTCATAGCTGATCACAATGTACCTAACAAAAATGTGTTCCTAAGAACGAGTACGTTAACAATTGAGTTTTTCAACCATTCTTTTCTACTTGTGCCATAGAAAGAAGAAGAAAACCGAGGCACCTTTTTTTATACCTATTAAAATTTTAGTTGAAAAAAAAAGCAGAAAAAAATGGGTATATCAGCTGAACACGGCTCCCCTACATAAATACATTTCGCGGTTTAAACGTAAATTCTGGAAGGGTTGTATTGAACAATCTGCTGTCGACAGTACGTACCTTTGCTTTTTTTTATTCAAAAAACCACGGCTCCCCTACATAAATACATTTCGCGGTTTAAACGTAAATTCTGGAAGGGTTGTATTGAACAATCTGCTGTCGACAGTACGTACAGTTACCTTTGCTTTTTTTTATTCAATTTTTTTTTTTCCTTCTTGGAAACTAGTTTTTTTCTTGATGTTGGGGCAGTCTTCACGGCAGAGAAAATGTGCACATGCTTTGAAAAGGTTAATTTATTAAGCTTAAACTAGTTTTCTGTTTTCTTGGATCTTGATAGTCTCGTTTTTTTATTTCTTGTTCTTGTCATGAAACATAACTTAAGTTTCTACGTGGAGGGACGGATGGAATACATAAATTTTGCCTAGTTGAGGAATGAAACGTAGAGCTATTTCAGCATTCTTCTCATTTTTCCTCCTTTATGGCGAAAACGCGTTCAGCAAAACGCCACAAAAAAATGCCGCGTGAGCCGTACATTGCAATCATATTATAGTCCATCATCCACGTCTTAAAAAAGAATTTATTTTTATGGAATACAACGGCAAAATATTTATTTTGTAGGTATTTGATAGGAATAAAATTAAGTAATCTGAGGACAATGATCCCAATCAAGCTTCTTCCCTTGTTTCAATCATCTCCACACAAATGGTAAAGACCTTGCACAAATTAGACCTTCCAATTTGTAAAAACGGACCAATTTTTCCTCGGAAATACAAACATTTTAAAATTGACCTGATAGCGCCAACACAGGATAAAAGACTCCCTAACACATCAGATTAGATACCTGTAAATACAAACATTTTAAAATTGACCTGATAGCGCCAACACAGGATAAAAGACTCCCTAACACATCAGATTAGATACCTGTAAAAAAAAACATATTAATTAAAATCGAGATGGGATACTTTAGTTTGAAAAAATTCCAACGAATGGCTCTTATACATAGGATTTACATAATTATTATCGTTTAGAGCGGGTAAATAGACTCGGACGCATAATTATAATTATATTAGCACTTCAGATTAGAAAGATAAGACATTTCAAGTTTAGACTTAGCGAATCTGAAATAATACAGTGGAAGTAGTATATTAGGATAGTGGAGTAATGTGGAATATAAGTTGAATGACACTTGATCTTGAAACCTGTGTCTGTGTTGAGGTAGTTGTAAAATAAATACTACCGAATTCAAACCCGAACTGTTTGAGGAAAGAATGTGTGTTACTCATATGTTATTTACTGATCGAATAGTAGTGGCAAAACTTAACTTTCAACCAACTTATTGTCCTAAGACTAATGTTCGGATTATAAGTTGAATGACACTTGATCTTGAAACCTGTGTCTGTGTTGAGGTAGTTGTAAAATAAATACTACCGAATTCAAACCCGAACTGTTCGAGGAAAGAATGTGTGTTACTCATGTGTTATTTACTAATCGAATAGTAGTGGCAAAACTTTACTTTCAACCAACTTATTGTCCTAAGACTAATGTTCGGATATGGATCTTTGTATCAAGAGGGACTACACTATGTAATCTCGAAAGGAGTCTGAGGAGCACAGAGCAAGTTAATTTCCAAGTTTAGGAAGGCTCCTTGATTTGTTTTCTACAATGTGGTGAGTGAAATATTTTACAGCTAAAAACTTTTTCCAATGAAACTGGAAAACCACTTTTAATTGGAGGTAGGTATTAGGTCGTTTAAGAAGTTTCTGATTTGCATTTAGTGACGGTAAACTTTTTGTCTCTGGGATTTTTTTACACTGGAAACGATCTAATCTTATTAATATCGAATAAATGATGTATTAGTCTACCACGTGTCTAAAAGTAGAAGTTCTCTTTTCGACTTTGCGTGACTACTCGTCAGACTGTTACAAAGCCCAAATGAGGCTTTTATTTTTTCAATATATGTATAGATCTCTTCATTCTACTGCATTCGCTTTAGTTTAGACAGATTGGAACTGGAGGGGGTAAAAGTTAGACAAATAGAATGCCTGTCTCCAGTTGTCCAAATGTGAACTCCAAAATGACCCTATTGGAAAATTGGAATTCGAACTCCAGCCCTTCAAGTTACGAGTCGAACTTGACTTATCTGAGATAGCTGCTTGGGTTGTAGTCTCTCTTTTTATAGTTACGAATCTGCTTGTTACTAAGTACATACTTGTTGTAGCACAGTATTTGTGTTTTTTACTATGTGAACTCCAAAATGACCCTATTGGAAAATTGGAATTCGAACTCCAGCCCTTCAAGTTACGAGTCGAACTTGACTTATCTGAGATAGGCTTTGGTTGTAGTCTCTCTTTTTATAGTTACGAATCTGCTTGTTACTAAGTACATACTTGTTATAGCACAGTATTAGAGTTTTTTACTCTCGTCTTGTGAGTCTATTTACTTGTTAACTAGTTACTTCCATTATGGTATATACGATAATTCCTCTGATAAGACCCGCATGTAATTTTGCATAATAATTGAACAGATGCTTCGCGCAAAGAGTTAATTCTTCCTCATCAATATACCTAATATTTTTATTTCCTCTCTTGAAGAAAAAAAAAATGCACATGCTTCAATTGACGCTGATTCAAGTGCTTCCGTCAAATGAGATGTCTCGAATTTTGAACCCTTCTCTTTTATCGCAAACTATTGAAGGGAACTTTTAAACTTTGTATTTGAGAGGAGAGAGGTAAACTATTAGGATTCTTCTTGATTGATTGTACTTATCTTTTTACTGATTCAAGTGCTTCCGTCAAATGAGATGTCTCGAATTTTGAACCCTTCTCTTTTATCGCAAACTATTGAAGGGAACTTTTAAACTTTATATTTGAGAGGAGAGAGGTAAACTATTAGGATTCTTCTTGATTGATTGTACTTATCTTTTTTTTTTATCGTTGTTGCTGCGAAAACTGTAATGTAAAAGTAATGAGGTGACACAGACTGCAGACTAAAATTCCCTAAACTAAAGAATCTGACTGATACAAGAGAGGAATAACTAAGAAGTATAGCAAGTCTCGAAATTTTTAAAATACACTCACTGGCAGCTAGTTTTTATCAATTTAGTGTCAACAAGGAAATTTTGAAGTAGTAGAATTTACAGTATGATGTGGTTGCCTCGGGTTACTTACCTATAATAATGTAAAATTTCGTGAGTACCATTATACTTGTGCTGGGTTGAGTAGGTTACTATAATATTCTGCCTTGTACCGTACTACTACACTCACTGGCAGCTAGTTTTTATCAATTTAGTGTCAACAAGGAAATTTTGAAGTAGTAGAATTTACAGTATGATGTGGTTGCCTCAAGGTACTTACCTATAATAATGTAAAATTTCGTGAGTACCATTATACTTGTGCTGGGTTGAGTAGGTTACTATAATTCTGCCTTGTACCGTACTATTAGAGGTCTTCGTAGTAACCGAAGTAGTATTAGCACTGATCTTGCCATTCATAAAAATTTTGATTAATAGTCGTTGCAATATTTTGTTGTTGTAATTTGTGTGATGTGAATTTTATTGTCAATGTCAAGGTTTTCTGCGAATAATGAATTGCAGATTTGTGTTCTGTATATTTCACCTTACGAATGTTCTTTTTATAACGTGCCCTGCTCTATTTATGTAACACAATAGCTGATACGGTAATATTTTTTATTATTTATGAGTAGGAAGCTGTTGAGAACGATAACAATTGCAATAATTGCTCGAGTGCAATTGAAAATATCTCACGTTGTTAAAGTTTACGAGCGGTCTCGTCACGCGTTCTTGTAAATTGTACGCAAGAAAATGCTCTTTTCTTTTTAATTACCGTCATTGTTTACTTTGACCAGTGTGAACAATAAACAAAAGTGTTAAAGAAAAACACGTGCCAATGGGCTATATTCAGATATCGAGTTTAATACACACACGAAATTGTGTTCTAAAAACTGGAGTGTTGGTCAACAATACCTACCGCATTTTCTAATCCTCTTTTTTTTACAAGCTGCATTTTTAATTGTGTTCTAAAAACTGGAGTGTTGGTCAACAATACCTACCGCATTTTCTAATCCTCTTTTTTTTACAAGCTGCATTTTTATTTTTTTCTAATTTTTAAATGGGGTGAGCTGTCGACAAAATGTGTATAAAATATTACACTATAGAATATTCTCTTGTTGACCCAACACCTAAATTGGGACTATTGTGTCTCCCATCTGATGAGAGACATACTACAGGCTGAACAATCTGAACATGCTGTAAAAACGGCGGTGAAACAATCATATAAAAATGTTACCTATGAATATGCACGTGAAGTTTCATTCATTAGGATCTCCAAATAATTTGAGAGCATGTTACGTATATTCAATGAGGTGATCTCAAATCTCAAAAGAAGGCGTATACTCGGTCACACACTGACTTGTGAGGGCTTGGGGACAACTTTATTTAAATAATATCCGATGAGCTCTCTCAGGCAAGACCTCAGTCATCATGAAACTTGAGTTTTCTGCTTCTCAAGTCTACCATACTAATTTATTCTGGTCAAAATTAGACCAATAATTTGGTATTTCCTGTTGAACGAGTAATTTTTTAGGGTCTTCAAGGAACATGAAACTTTGCGGTTTCTGCCCATATTGATTAATTAAAGTTTAGTTTTTTCTTTTTTCAACAGAAGCCTTCTTTTGTATTGTTAATTCTTTGTCTAGCATGAGTCCCTTTTCAATGTCCATAATTATGTTATTGAGAAAACTTCAACTACAAATCATTCTTGTAAACAATGGCAAATCTCAAAAGAAGGCGTATACTCGGTCACACACTGACTTGTGAGGGCTTGGGGACAACTTTATTTAAATAATATCCGATGAGCTCTGAAGCGCTTCTACATAAAGATCTCTCAGGCAAGACCTCAGTCATCATGAAACTTGAGTTTTCTGCTTTGCTTCTCAAGTCTACCATACTAATTTATTCTGGTCAAAATTAGACCAATAATTTGGTATTTCCTGTTGAACGAGTCATTTTTTAGGGTCTTCAAGGAACATGAAACTTTGCGGTTTCTGCCCATTTTGATTAATTAAAGTTTAGTTTTTTTTTTCTTTTTTCAACCGAAGCCTTCTTTTGTATTGTTAATTCTTTGTCTAGCATGAGTCCTTTTTTAATGTCCATAATTATGTTATTGAGAAAACTTCAACTACAAATCATTCTTGTAAACAATGGGTATTAGCATGAGTATTTTATACCCACAATGATTAGCGGGGCTATTTGTCCAAAGAAGTAGGGTTACAATAATAAAATTTGTAAGAAGAAGAAGAAGAGGAAAAAAACATGTTGCGAAGACTAGAATTTAGTTGCAGGCAAAATACAAAAGGATTTTTTTTTCATTTCTTTTTATGCTCAAAATAGTGAGTGTTGTCTGTTTGAAAAATTTAATATTTATTGTTTTTACTCGGAGAATTGTTAAATTCTACGAATCGGTACATAAATTTGACGCCACGTTAGTTTGCATTTTCAAAATTGAAGACCGAGAGAGTAATGAACGAAGTTTTCACGGTGCGAATGTACGAGAGCTCTTGTCTTTTTGCCAATGTCTGTAATGTTTCCATGTATTATGTTTCTATTAATGTTTTTTCGATCCAAGTGCAGGGCTGATCTATGTTGAATCTAATGACAGATATTCAAACAGAAATTCAGCCCTTCAAAAGGAAGAAAAAATACTTGAAAATCTCTCGTGTGTAATTTCATGCCATTGACGAGCTAAGTGCTATCAAGTTCGAAATGTAGGGGATCGTCTCGGATAGGGTAAGGGGTCAAAAGGAAGAAAAAATACTTGAAAATCTCTCGTGTGTAATTTCATGCCATTGACGAGCTAAGTGCTATCAAGTTCGAAATATAGGGGATCGTCTCGGATAGGGCAAGGGGGCTAAATGTGAAAATCAATGACACTCGTAACAAACATCGTAAAAACCTGTCCATTCCCTACTATTACATTTTGCTTTACAGGATTACAGATTCGAGCATTCATTCATTATTCATTATCTTTCGGAGAACAAAAGTGTCCCGCGGGACTCAAATGTTAAACAAAGGAAAAAAAATATATGGGTGAAAATTTTCTTCGCTGGTGCTGTGAACCTGTTATGAATATGAGAATAAACCTTTGCATGAAGAAAAGAAAGGGATTGCGAACAGACATGATGGTCACCGCAGTTATTTTGTGGAGGAAAAAAATGAGCTTTGGGAAATCTGAAACTTCTCAATTACATGGAATTTTTCTTTAGGTTTTGATGTCGATTCACTGGTGATAACAAGTTGGGTTTTTTGTTTCACATCAAGTTGGAGTACAGGATTACAGATTCGAGCATTCATTCATTATTCATTATCTTTCGGAGAACAAAAGTGTCCCGCGGGACTCAAATGTTAAACAAAGGGAAAAAATATATGGGTGAAAATTTTCTTCGCTGGTGCTGTGAACCTGTTATGAATATGAGAATAAACCTTTGCATGAAGGAAAGAAAAGGATTGCGAACAGACATGGTCACCGCAGTTATTTCGTGGAGGAAAAAAAATGAACTTTGGGAAATCTGAAACTTCTCAATTACATGGAATTTTTCTTTAGGTTTTGATGTCGATTCACTGGTGATAACAAGTTGGGTTTTTTGTTTCACATCAAGTTGGAGTTTTTTTTTCGATAGGAGATGTTCGCCGTTAGTCATACTTACTCATCAGTGATTTATGCTTGTTATGAGATACCCATTTGATTAGTCAGAATTAATCATATACCTACAGGTACCTACGTAGGTTGCATTCAATCACAAATTTTCGATTCATCATCTGGTCTCTTATCTCCTGGAATTTTGAAACAGGTACGAATTAAATTTGATGAATGAATTCCCAAGAATACTAGTAATATGGGATTGGCATAGCTTATACCCCAATATTGAACATTGTGAACGAAATTTGTAATTGACCGAAAGTGTGGAATTGTAGATAGAACAGAATAGAAGTTTTCGGCTCCGAAACCTCTCTCTTGGGCTATCGTACAATTCGCAGGAAGGTCGCAAGGTATTACACCCGGGAAATTTCAAAATGGCAAAATATAAAAACCTTAGTCACAGCTTGCACTTTCAAATTGACTTTTCAGAAATATGTAGTCCCTACCAATATAAGTACGTATGCATTGTTACAGACTACACGAAATCAGTTTACGGTAGTCAAGTTAGTACCTATCCAAGTTTCTTTTTTACTTGACGTAGGACTGACACATTTTGTCCGGGATATGGTAATACTTGTACTGGATTTACCTACCTTGAATTGGCTATTGATTCATGTGTAATGCATATGATTCAGTTGTAGGATATGACGTCATTACATATATAGTATCACCAGTTGATAATAGTACCACACGTTTGATATTACTGATAGAGGCCATACTTGGCAGTGATCAGTGCCAAAGTACTGAGGACTTTATGTCGATACACGTGGTAGAAAAGAATCGAATAGAATTCATGCCTACGTTAGAATGAAAAGTTCTCTAGATTTGATGCGTAAAATAGAATAGATTATAGAACGTAATTATCAATGTAATGGCCAAGCAGAAAAAAGTCTTTTATTGCCTCTGTCAGGAATTGAACCCTTATTTTCTATGAACTCATGGCGTAAATTTAGACAGTTGCATATTATTATTCCCTTGCAGTCTAAAACGTCTAATACCATGGAATGGGTCAAAACCTCTTTGTTACGTCTTAGTTTCAATTAACTATCAGGGATTCCTAGGATGCTAGTTTTACCATCGGCTTGCGAAGCCTGGTATAACTTTTTGAGCTTTGGGGGTGTGTTTGAACTACCGCCTCCTATTCCTGGAAATCCAGGAGGATTCAGTGCCCCCTATAGATTAAGGGATTCAAGTTTAACTTATCTCCCGAGAGACGTAAGATAGGGCGAGAGGTTCGAGAGAGAAATGTAGCGAGCACATGGCGTATGTTGGGGTCCAGAGCACAAAGAGTTCCTACCAGATCTTTTCTCACACAAGAGGTATTCAGGAGATAAAAATAAACCAAAACACCGTGTATATCTTTTTTTTTTTATTTATTTTGATCAAGTAGGGTGGCTGTGTAAACGCCAGAAAAGAAGTCACTAGACATGTGTTCCTGTGATAGTAAATTCTTACATGGTTTTATTGTTACAGAAACTTGATTGTGCCCCCAACAGCTTTGTCCCCTAATCGCCTTGGTCTCTTATTTGGCTACTTGCAAAACTGGGCATGAACCCTCGATTAATCCCTCTTGAATCCTTGACAATTCTGGTTTACCCTCATATTGCATTACAATTCTGGCTTACCCCCAAAATCCATGAAAATTCTGGCTTATCCCAAGATCCATTAAAGTTCTGGCTTACGCCAAGACCCACGAGAATTCTGGTTTAATCCACGGCATTGCCTTGTCATTTCACACACGATCTGTTTTTCGAGGGAGGTTTCATCTCACACCGAGTGCTGAGTGGTGGATATCGTTTGTTCTGACATACCTCATACGGTCTCCGAGTACCTTAGTGGAATCCTCATAGACCGGATGTTACGTCATCATCCCATTGTAAAGTACACACATGAGACGCGAGACCCGCGTGTTATATCTATACATAAATACAAATCAGTAGGTATATATCTATTTATATCGATATCCTCCCAAAAAAACTCGGTTTATACCTTTAAGCTGAACAGCTGATCTTTCGGGAGAGGATCGTGGTTTCGTTTTTATTATTTTAATAAAGTAATTGGTTTGGTTTTAGTGAGATGTTATACATATGGATAAACATCTGGTGGCAGGGTTTCATTGTTTGGTTCCGAAAGGGGCAATTTTGTTCCGAAGGGAAAATAATTATAGTTTTATATCTTCCCCTTTGAAAAGTTCTTTTCCTTCGAGGTTTAGTTCTTATTGAATCATTACTAAACAACATTCAAACTGTCAATTTGAGAACGGCCTTTATTAATCCTAAGAAATAGGTACATATTCGAGATGGAATCCTCATAGACCGGATGTTACGTCATCATCCCATTGTAAAGTACACACATGAGACGCGAGACCCGCGTGTTATATCTATACATTAAATACAAATCAGTAGGTATATATCTATTTATATCGATATCCTCCCAAAAAACTCGGTTTATACCTTTAAGCTGAACAGCTGATCTTTCGGGAGAGGATCGTGGTTTCGTTTTTATTATTTTAATAAAGTAATTGGTTTGGTTTTAGTGAGATGTTATACATATGGAGAAACATCTGGTGGCAGGGTTTCATTATTTGGTTTGTTTGGTTCCGAAAGGGGCAATTTTGTGCCGAAGGGAAAATAATTATAGTTTTATATCTTCCCCTTTGAAAAGTTCTTTTCCTTCGAGGTTTAGTTCTTATTGAATCATTACTAAACAACATTCAAACTGTCAATTTGAGAATGGCCTTTATTAATCCTAAGAAATAGGTATATATTCGAGCTCGCCTAATTTTTATGGGACTTTTCAGTCTTATTTCAGACACTATGAACTATTAAACAGGCTTAGGTTCTAATATAAAAGGTGTGACGGTATTTTACCGTTCTAATTAGGTCCTGACACTGCTGACTCTTTTGACCTGGGGTCATAAACTTTATAGGTAAAAAACAGTCCTGAGAATACAAGGAGGCATAATAAATAATATCCTTTGTATCTTATTAGGAGGGAACTTCATTTCCCACACCTGAGACCAGTTATTAAACAGGCTTAGGTTCTAATATAAAAGGTGTGACGGTATTTTACCGTTCTAATTAGGTCCTGACACTGCTGACTCTTTTGACCTAGGGTCATAAACTTTATAGGTAAAAAACAGCCCTGAGAATACAAGGAGGCATAATAAATAATATCCTTTGTATCTTATTAGGAGGGAACTTGATTTCCCACACCTGAGACTTCCTCAGGACTCACATCATTTAAAGTCAAAAAGTCATCCTGAATTTGAACCCGTGGGTAATTTCCAGACAAAGTCATGCACACCTGGACTTGATGATTTTAAGTAGGTAATAAAAATGGTGTTATACCGTGTTAACATTGTGTAATAACTTGTAAATTTTGCTCAGTGAAATACTTTGAATTGAAAGTATTTAGCAAAATAATAGCAACCATATTTCTGACGTCGGTTCATTGGTCAAATTCAAGAAAACAAATTCCTTCCTATTGAAGAAAATAAAAAACAACCATACAAACAAAGTTTTCATTTGGAAGAGAGAGAGAGCGTACGAAAAAAGTGTTTGCGTTTTACACTTTTTCTCCTATGCCTATTAATTTACAACACTTTCCGTTTTATAGCATCTTGAAATGGTAATTTCGCACGGAAGAAAAATGCCGCGGGAAAGATTTGAGTTTCCCATGAATTAGAAGCATTTTGTGGTATTTGTGGCCATTTAGTTTTCTAATGTGATTTGATTTTATCTTGGCGTTTGTAAAGTGTTTGCGTTTTACACTTTTTCTCCTATGCCTATTAATTTACAACACTTTCCGTTTTATAGCATCTTGAAATGGTAATTTCGCATGAAAGAAAAATGCCGCGGGAAAGATTTGAGTTTCCCATGAATTAGAAGCATTTTGTGGTATGTGTGGCCGTTTAGTTTTCTAATGTGATTTGATTTTATCTTGGCGTTTGTAAAAAAAACAACTTTGATTGTTCCGACTTTATGAATTATAATTATATTTCTTCAACATTTTACTAATTAAAACGGTTTGTTTACTTATGTGTATCATATTTTAGTACTTTAGGGTCTTTGCCCTGAAGCATCATAAACCCTGCATTACCTAAGGAAGTTTGGCGTCTCCACTAACCAAAACTTGTTGATATAGAATCTTGAAGTTCTGGGACTACTCAGATCATTGTAATATTGTCCTAAATCAACTGTGTAATTAATTAAAGAAATAAAGAGTTTTGGCGTCTCCACTGATATTTTCAGCCGCGTTAATTGGGAGTTTTGGCATCTCCACTATTCAACCCCATGTCTAGGACCTATACTAATTAAAACGGTTTGTTTACTTATGTGTATCATATTTTAGTACTTTAGGGTCTTTGCCCTGAAGCATCATAAACCCTGCATTACTTAAGGAAGTTTGGCGTCTCCACTAACCAAAACTTGTTGATATAGAATCTTGAAGTTATGAGACTACCGAGATCATTGTAATATTGTCCTAAATCAACGGTGTAATTAATTAAAGAAATAAAGAGTTTTGGCGTCTCCACTAATATTTTCAGCCGCGTTAATTTGGAGTTTTGGCATCTCCACTATTCAACCCCATGTCTAGGACCTGCACAACAATGAAGTGTATTTTTCCTTCTTTTTCTGTACGCACACAAGGAAAGGAAAATAATATTGTTTCGTTTAACGATTTGACTTGAGAGTGGGGCGAATTTTCCCCTCTGAAAAAAGTCAGGAAAAAAAAGCAGTAAAATGTGATCTGGAAAGAAAAAAAATATGTTGAACACTCCTGAGCACCAAGCATCCCAGGTATACCTATAAAAAATAAAACATGTGTACAATCATATAACCTGTTTCTGAAAGGAAAGGAAAATAATATTGTTTCGTTTAACGATTTGACTTGAGAGTGGGGCGAATTTTCCCCTCTGAAAAAAGTCAGGAAAAAAAAGCAGTAAAATGTGATCTGGAAAGAAAAAAAATATGTTGAACACTCCTGAGCACCAAGCATCCCAGGTATACCTATAAAAAATAAAACATGTGTACAATCATATAACCTGTTTCTGAACTACTAGTATGCCTTTCTGTAGGTTCATTGTTCTTTACAAAATAGTGCCCTTGAAAAATTCTTGTTTGGAAAAAAAAACCTAAACGAAGCTTTAAATTAGGAATAAAAAGCTGTTTCTGAACTACTAGTATGCCTTTCTGTAGGTTCATTGTTCTTTACAAAATAGTGCCCTTGAAAAATTCTTGTTTGGAAAAAAAACCTAAACGAAGCTTTAAATTAGGAATAAAAATTGTCGTCTAGTCGTTGAGTTTCCGAGTGCCTTCTGATTTGACCAGGTTGTTTGAGGTCGAATTGTAATTTCTAATTTGGTATCGATAGTCTCTTGGAGAGGTAGTGCCTTGGAAGTGTGTGTGTTGAATCAGTGGAGGTTTCAAGTTGTGCAAATACATTTTGAATAAAAACTGGTGAATGCAGAAAAATTGGTGCAAGTTGTAAAAGGAGTTTAAATTGGGGAAAATGACTTTGAAAATGGATCCTAAGACGTGATCTCATTGATGTTTTTTTTTGTATTCTGATTGGACCAGTTCAATGAGGTGAATCAGCTGTTGAAAGTTAGGAAGTCTGTCGGTTCGCACTTGGCTGGCTGGCAGCCTACTGGCTTGGCGTATTGACAGGAGGGGGCTAGCAGGAAATGACTTGTTGAAAGTCTACCAAAGTAGGTCCTTCCAATAAACGAGACTTTATTGAAACTGCTAACAGTAAGGGACCTATTAGTCCTACGCCGATGGCGACGCGACGGTTTTATTAAAGTTTATTCTCTCTCTCTTTCTCTCTCTCTCTATCTCTCTCTCTCCCTCTTTTTCTCGCACTCTTTTCGTCTTTTTCCCCGCTAAGATCGGCTTTTCTATAGAAAATCTGTCTGTAATCCTTGTTTCTATTCAGTTTATAAATAAAGTTCTATTTATTCAGTTCTAAAAATAGATTCCTCCTCAGTTTTGTTGATAATTTCTGGAGAGATCAAACAGTCTCCCAGCCCCCACAAGAGATATTTTCATATTTTTCAAATTTTGCATAAGATCAAAAGTCTTTTTAAGGCGGATAGAAAGAGGAATTTCAAATTTAAAAAAAAGTAGGTAGGTACAATGTACGTTGTAGGTAACTAGTAACTAAAATGAAAAATATAAAATTCGTTAGTAGGTAGGTAGGTACCCATACAGCACAAAAATTGGAATGGGATGTATTACAGTTTGAATGATCCTACTGTATTAGATATGTGGAAAAACAATTTGTTATAGCCTTGGAAAATTCCAATAAAATTGTATCAAAGTTGTTAAACAGTTTGATTTTTCAAATTTGTTTGAAAAATAAATGTAATCCAATATGTTTCTTAAAGTTGTTATACAGTCGGTCACGCTCAAATGATTTACAACTGTAAAAAACAAGATGTGTCATTAACAGATTGAATACAGTTTACTCCAGCAGTAGGCTACTACTATTATTGTGGTCAAATTCTCAAATTAAATTGAGAATAAAATTCCATACCTCGGCTGGGATTGAACCCATGCCCTCCTGTTTACCAGGCGAGCGCCTTGACCACTACACCACCGAGGCAGGATGTAAGAAAAGATCTCGCCATAAAAATTCCTTATTCTAATAATGGAATAATGGAAAATATGGCGAAAAGTACCATTTCTGACCGACCCTTCACTTGGAATGATGAATGTGGGATGTGAATATTTAGATGTCATTCAAGTTCCTAAATATTTAAATTTCTGTAAAAAAGTAAAATCTTAAAAATCGTAGGTATGTTTTTTGTGTAGACCAGTTCATACACTTGGAATGATGAATGTGGGATGTGAATATTTAGATGTCATTCAAGTTCCTAAATATTTAAATTTCTGTAAAAAAGTAAAATCTTATAAATCGTAGGTATGTTTTTTGTGTAGATTTTTTTTTGTGTAGATGTTTTTTTTTCTCTGCAGGTTATGACGAAATTTGGCATCAATAATCTCTGTCGAAGATAAGAGCGCGTTAGTTGTCATGACTCAAAGTTGTAACAGTCCAAATTGATATCTCTCATAGTAAACTAGTGTGTGTTACGGACAATGTAAGTAATCTGGATCTTGTTGAGCAACGTGATCAATAAACACCTGCCAAAAGCTCAGTTACCTGTAAAACTTGGCTGAGTAAATTTATCTTTACGCTTATCTAACCCAATCTTACAGGGAACTAGTTGTAGGTAAAAAGCTCAGTTACCTGTAAAACTTGGCTGAGTAAATTTATCTTTACGCTTATCTAACCCAATCTTACAGGGAACTAGTTGTAGGTATAGGTTCTATTTTGTTTCATAATTATGTCTGCTGTAACCTATGTGTCAACTTGTAGTCTTGTTTACAAATCTATTGAACGCTCCATTCTGCAATCGCTTTGAGTTCAAATAAATATTTAAATAGAAGATCTTGTTTCTGATTGGTCGAGTGCGAAAACAATAGGTAACCTGTGAAATTTGGCCTTAGATACTCAACTCTGTAAGGCTAGGACTGGTTAGTCACATTGTCCACAATGGCCGATAAATTACATTGCCCGTGACATGTCCACTTTGAATCTAGATTCTAGCCAATGTTCCTAGGTTCTTTCTGTTCTAGGTATACCTATGTATTACCAGGCATACCTATGTCTCAGAATATCTAGATATTGATAGGTAGGAGTAGTTATGTTTATAGATCTTGGGCTATCTCGAATGCAAGTCAACTGTGGGTGAGAGGAGATCTCTCTACCAGTTATGAGAAGTACATAGCAGTTAATATCTGAGCTACTGTTTTGTCTCATATGTCTACTATAACGTGTACCAGTGTACCTATGTGTCAACTTGTCTTGTTGACAAGTGTTTGGTATTATTTGGGGTGCATACCCCCGAAATCCATGAAAATTCTGGCTTATCCCAAGATCCATTAAAGTTCTGGCTTACGCCAAGACCCACGAGAATTCTGGTTTAACCCAAAATCCACGGCATTGCCTTGTCATTTCACACACGATCTGTTTTTCGAGTTTGGGGTGCAGTCGAGAACCATTGACATGTGTGGCAGTTTCGAAAGTTATTGCACTATCAAAGTGACCGGATAGAGTGAAAACAGTACGTATTTTATGTATGGTGTCATTATTATCCATGCCTTTAGGTACAATGTTTTCATTTTATGTAGGGAGTTGACACTTAGACATGGGTATCTTTCGGAGATCCTGATTTGTGCTATTGATAAACTATTAAAGAATGCATGATAACAGTACCTATGCTCTAGACTTGGAAAACGAAATAAGTAGTTATCAAAGTAGGTCATGTTATCCCACCCATCTCAAGTAGGAACTAAAGCTCGTGTAGATAGCTAATAGGTACAGTCATAACCTTATAACTAGAGGTAATAATAGGCATTGCGATATTAGACAATTTTATTGACATAATGATCTAGACTTGGAAAACGAAATAAGTAGTTATCAAAGTAGGTCATGTTATCCCACCCATCTCAAGTAGGAACTAAAGCTCGTGTAGATAGGTAATAGGTACAGTCATAACCTCATAACTAGAGGTAATAATAGTCATTGCGATATTAGACAATTTTATTGACATAATGACAAAGAAATATTGGAATATGTATACATATTTATGTTTGTGTAAATATAGATCTCACTCAATGACTAATGACTATTCCGAAAAAAAGACATCTTCTTTGATTTCTCGGCAGGACTAGATTTTCTTTTATTTCCGCGTCAAGTCATTATTCCTAAATTTTTGGTCCCCAATATTTGACAAAGAAATATTGGAATATGTATACATATTTATGTTTGTGTAAATATAGATCTCACTCAATGACTAATGACTATTCCGAAAAAAAAAGACATCTTCTTTGATTTTTCGGCAGGACTAGATTTTCTTTTATTTCCGCATCAAGTCATTCTTCCTAAATTTTTGGTCCCCAATATCCCATCCCTTGTATTTGCCTCTGTTTTTCATTTTGACGCATTGCAGGCATGCTCTTGCACGTAGAATTTTCAGCTTATCAATGTTAGAACTTGAGGATTTAAATTTAAAGCTTTCTGTCGTATAAATTTAAATGTAAGTGCTATGTGCCATAACACCATGTGATTTACAACCGCATGGGAAATTACTAGCTAGACAATATTCTGTTCCTAAAGATTTCTAAACAGTCACGATCACATGACGGTGACGAAGTGTAAAAATTGTCTTCCGCCAAGGTGAAAAATAATCCTTAAAGCTGATATCTTGTACCCAAATTAAATTGATAACAATAAATAACGTGGTAAAAGTTGTCGAAAACTGTTATCCTTTTATACCTATTTTGTAAAAGTGAGAAAAATATTGGTCATGAAATTTGATACGAAAGTGAGAGTCGGAAAAACGAGGGGGCGTGAGCTTTTATTTAGAGGCTTTCTATCTAAGAGAGAAAATATTGATTTGAAGTACGCAGCCTCGATGAAAGGGCCAAAAAACTGAGTAGGGTACGGTCGCTCTCTCTCCCCCTCCACTCTCCTCTCTCTTTCATCCTAAACAAGGCACAAGTTTCACGTTTTTCCTCGGAAAGATAAAAAGAATAATAAAAGCCGTGCGTAGTGTGCAGCGTGTTTGTTCTAAAGGGGGTGGTGAAGACTGACCTACAACTTTCATCTAAAGCTTGGAAGTAATGAACTTTTGAGAGAAGAAAAAATATGCTTCGGCACATTTTTGAAACTTTATTCATGAAATCCTGATAGTTTTAGTTTAAGATCACATTGCTCATCTTCATGTGTCATATTATGTTGACGAAGCAGATACGTAATTTTTTAGTCACACCATATTTTCATATATATAATTTTAATAAAGTTTGAGCAGTATAGGTAGTATAGCCTTGAAGAGGGAAACAAGCTCTTTTTGATTACCTTCACAAATTATAGACAGGTGCTCTACAATATGCTTTTAATATTTGCATAATGCAAATCCATTTCTACGGATATAGAAGTCCAAGATCAATTACTTCAAAGGACACAGGCTTGTCTTATCTTAACCAATTAAACTTTGAAAAATTGTCCGATGCAAATCTACAAAGCTCCAGTCTTATAAAAATAAAACGTCTTCCATATGTCAACTTGTTTCCTATTTTCACACACACCTTTTTTCCATTAACTCAATTTGTACATACCTATTTGTATGTTTCCAGTATTTTACTTTCTTTATCCTTACATTTTTTTTTTTCTTTTTACTCTGTCTTATCTTAACCAATTAAACTTTGAAAAATTGTCCGATGCAAATCTACAAAGCTCCAGTCTTATAAAAATAAAACGTCTTCCATATATCAACTTGTTTCCTATTTTCACACACACCTTTTTTCCATTAACTCAATTTGTACATACCTATTTGCATGTTTCCAGTATTTTACTTTCTTTATCCTTACATTTTTTTTTTTCTTTTTACTCCTTACAATAAAATATAAATATATCTATTTGTAGGTTCAGTAAACAATATCACGAGTGGCCACAGTACATTCCCTTCCAAGTTCAGAGTGTGGAAATAAAACTTATGAATGACATTTTGTTCAAAGGATTCATGGACGATGGAGGGGAACAAGATAATTCACTGAGATAAAATAATTTTATTTTGAAAAAAGTAATATTATATGAGGGTTAAGAATAAAGCCCGCCACCCGTCCTTATTATGTTCGAAAAATGAGGGATAAGGGATCAGAGGGGATGCAATTTCCAATAATAATGACGAATTATGTCCCCTCTCTCTCTCTTTCTATCTCTGTCTCTCTCTCTCACACTCTTCTTCCTCTTGTTTGTATGTTAGTTGTTTCGAATGAATTAGGCCATTCACCGTTCAACAACACTTTGAATTGGACTGGGGTCGGGGTTTAGTTCTAGCAAGGATTAATTATGTTTTTTATCCTCCAGCGTGGGAGAAATCTTCCTCTTGTTTGTATGTTAGTTGTTTCGAATGAATTAGGCCATTCACCGTTCAACAACACTTTGAATTGGACTGGGGTCGGGGTTTGGTTCTAGCAAGGATTAATTATGTTTTTTATCCTCCAGCGTGGGAGAAAGCCAAGGGATACGGAACGTATGCAAAGGAAAATCAATGTCGGAAAGTTCTCAAAGTGAAAAGTAAGAAAGCGTGTCTGTAAGAGAATGGCGAGGGAAGAGAAAACTGAGAATAAACGTGGATACAAGAGGAAACGGAAGGGAGATAAAATGTTAATTATTTCGAGGAAATGTAAAAGTGGGGGATGGCGGGAAAGGAACTGTAATTGGAAATTGAAAATGAACATCTTTTCCCAAAAAAAAAAAAAAAAAAAAAAAAAAAAAAAAAATTGCGTTGGCTTTGGGTGATAAAAAAGGTTCCAGGACGAGTCTTTTTTTCCACACGGTTGAAGACTAGTTCTCGAGAATACCAGGGAATCATTTTAGTGATCTTGAAATTTCGTACAAATATCGTTTTCTCTCAAATGCACTCTCCATGGAAGGGGAGTTGAGTTGTAAAGTTTTGATTTATTTTATTGCGAAGAGCACTCCAAGTTCGAAGAAAGCAGAAGATCGGTGAGACCGAAATATTTCTGGTGTAGGTACCTCTTGATATACAAATAGGTAACTACAAAGCAGTAATATAACCCCAGGCCCAAAGTTGAATCATCTAACCCAGACTTCAGACAGGTTCTGACGCTAGAATGAAAATCAAAGCGACTACCTCTCTTCGCGTGAAGTTTACTTGAGGTCTTGAGGCTGAGATTTTGTAATGGCTTTGCCCCGGCCAATATATTATGCTATCTATCAGACGTACACAAAATCATCATGGATTTCCAAGCCATTCCTCTCAGAAAAAAGGGATGACTCTCGCGGATCAATAATAAATCCCGCTTTTTACTGTTTGGAGTTGGACTAGAAAGTCCCATTATAACCAGTAGTCTAATCATCAGAAAATGTTAGAATAAATTTTGAAATAATGAAATTTCATTATGAAAGCGATGCATTTTATTCGAAGGAAAATCGCGCATACCTACGGATTTTATTCAAACCACGTTTCCCTATTGAAGTAAATTTGAGGGCGTCAACTTTAATATAATATTGCTTTTATCAATAAGAATTCGCGGATTTCACGGTATATAATTATAATAGATTTATTGATTACTTTCTATTTAACAAAAATCTTCTCTTGTTCCACTAAGTACATGTAGGTAGTACTTTTCGGGAACATTAAAATTGCTATTATAGGTATTTCTTCTTTTTTCTTTCTACTGTAGGAATTTCTTCTTATGATTTAAATTTCATTGTTAATCATGAGATACTTTTTGACATTTTGACTTCTTTTTTCGTTTTCTAATTCCCTTAGACAGTACTGCAGTAGGCAAGTTCTCAAACTACCTCATTTTAGACACACCATCTTTTGACTTTATCTTAGGCTCATTACTCCAGAGGAGCTCACTCCAACTTAGCATTCTCTATTTCCCGAAAAAAGGGATGACTCTCGCGGATCAATAATAAATCCCGCTTTTTACTGTTTGGAGTTGGACTAGAAAGTCCCATTATAACCAGTAGACTAATCATCAGAAAATGTCAGAATAAATTTTGAAATAATGAAATTTCATTATAAAAGCGATGCATTTTATTCGAAGGCAAATCGCGCATACCTACGGATTTTATTCAAACCACGTTTCCCTATTGAAGTAAATTTGAGGGCGTCAACTTTAATATAATATTGCTTTTATCAATAAGAATTCGCGGATTTCACGGTATATAATAATAATAATAATAGATTTATTGATTACTTTCTATTTAACAAAAATCTTTTCTTGTTCCACTAAGTACATGTAGGTAGTACTTTTCGGGAACATTAAAATTGCTATTGTAGGTATTTCTTCTTTTTTTCTTTCTATTGTAGGAATTTCTTCTTATGATTTAAATTTCATTGTTAATCATGAGATACTTTTTGACTTCCTTCTTCATTTTCTTTTCGTTTTCTAATTCTCTTAACAGTACTGCAGTAGGCAAGTTCTCAAACTACCTCATTTTACACACACCATCTTTTGACTTTATCTTAGGCTCATTACTCCAGAGGAGCTCACTCCAACTTAGCATTCTCTATTTCCTTAGTTTTCTAGCAAAAGCTAGATTTATCAAAACCCATCATAAAAACGTTTCTCAAGATTCAAGACTTTTTAAACGAAGAAAGGTGAACTGATTATGGTCGGCCACACCCGTGAAACGCCAGGTAGCATTGGGACCAATAGCCTGAGAGCAGTCAAGTTCAGAAGATGGATTATGCTTCGCGTTCTATTGACTGGAGTCTTCATGAAGGACTGACTGTGTGATGATGAGGTTTGTTATGTATTGTACCTCGGTATAATAAAATAGAAAGTTTCACTGAGTGCAGTGTGCAAGTGCGTTGAAGTTTGAGTGGTTTATAGGACATGCTGCAAGACACATACAGGTTGTTTCAATGAAACATGACTGATCGCATGGTAGATTTTACCATCTTGATATCGACGTGCAGACTGTACAGAATGCAACAGAAAAGGTGGCTTACATGCCTGGCCTGCTCAATACGCGTTCTTGTTGGTAGATGTGTAAGCATAAGTGAAGTATTTGGACTGCCAACATAAAACTTGTCCGATTAACAGCTTGATGGTAGATTTTACCATCTTGATATCGACGTGCAGACTGTACAGAATGCAACAGAAAAGGTGGCTTACATGCCTGGCCTGCTCAATACTCGTTCTTGTTGGTAGATGTGTAAGCATAAGTGAAGTATTTGGACTGCCAACATAAAACTTGTCCGATTAACAGCTCCTCTTACCCTTCATTTGGAAATATTCAAAGGCTGTGCCTGGATTACTCATGTAGTGTAAGAATGAATTCCTTTGATACCCATTTCACTCTGTGAGTATCTGTCTGTTTTATTCAGAAGTATTTTCAGATGATTTTATTTTTTATACCAACCACAACAAGCCCAAAGGGGATTATATCAAATATTAATACTGTGTCTGCTTAGTACTCGAAAGTCTTGTCGCTAACATGATGATGACATGACCCCGTCTTTTCGTCTGGGAGGTTATTTACTACAAAGCTATACCCTAGTCCCTATACAATTTATTTGCGAAGTCTGCTACGGTTTTGTCTGCTTAGTACTCGAAAGTCTTGTCGCTAACATGATGATGACATGACCCCGTCTTTTCGTCTGGGAGGTTATTTACTACAAAGCTCTACCCTAGTCCCTATACAATTTATTTGCGAAGTCTGCTACGGTTCATGTAGATATTCTCCCCCGCGTGCATAAAGATGAGAATTATATTTCAGAAAAGTATAACACAGAGACACAACATTGTAAAATAACAATAGCATTATTTTTAGACAATGCTTAGATACCTAGGTAGTTCAAAAATCTAACTGCCTTCGTGTATTATTAATACTGCTAAAACCATGTAGCTACCAGGGTTGTCTACAAGTCAGGACGAGAGGCTTCCCAAAGCTTGTTTCCCTATTATTAAAAATTAAATCGGTCATCAGAATCCATCAGAAGTTAGCAATCATCATACGAGCATGCAAAACCACGGTTACTAAAGAATTAATGGAGTTTTATCAAGCGATCTGAAGCAAACAAAATGATGGGCCAATTAATACTGCTAAAACCATGTAGCTACCAGGGTTGTCTACAAGTCAGGACGAGAGGCTTCCCAAAGCTTGTTTCCCTATTATTAAAATTAAATCGGTCATCAGAATCCATCAGAAGTTAGCAATCATCATACGAAACTAAATCATACGAGCATGCAAAACCACGGTTACTAAAGAATTAATGGATTTTTATCAAGCGATCTGAAGCAAACAAAATGATGGGCCGAACTTGATCTGAAGCAGAAAATAATGGGCCAAACTTTGCATGTTTCATTCTCAAATGTGCCCGGAGCTGTTTCCATTCCTTAATAACAGGAGAATGCTTGAGAGTTTCTAAGATTTGACAGAATTTTGATGGGCTCAAACAAACTTAATAGAACATTTTTATTGAGTTTTCATCCAAGACCATGACTATAAACTAGAACGTAGGGTAGACCTGTACCAAAACCACTTCACTATGATCTTGAAGAAAAAAGTTCAATAAAAATACATTATAATATAAACCATAATCGTTAGACTGTCAAAGGAAAGAACTCCCTCGGTTGGTAGAAATTTGCACAAGAAAAGAAAAGAATAGAACATGACTTGAAATCACGTAGCATTATAGAGAGAAACTAATTTAATTGGAATATAACATTTTAAGCGTGATTTTTTTTCTGTCCTAGTCAGAAATAAAGGCCTGGTCTTTTTTTTTCTTGATCCATTCCCTGATCCAACTTCATCTCAGTTAAGTCTCTAACAGGAGAATGCTTGAGAGTTTCTAAGATTTGACAGAATTTTGATGGGCTCAAACAAACTTAATAGAACATTTTTATTGAGTTTTCGTCCAAGACCATGACTATAAACTAGAACGTAGGCTAGACCTGTACCAAAACCACTTCACTATGATCTTGAAGAAAAAAGTTCAATAAAAATACATTATAATATTTACCATAATCGTTAGACTGTCAAAGAAAAGAACTCCCTCGGTTGGTAGAAATTTGCGCAAGAAAAGAAAAGAAGAGAACATGACTTGAAATCACGTAGCATTATAGAGAGAAACTAATTTAATTGGAATATAATGTTTTAAGCGTGATTTTTTTTCTGTCCTAGTCAGAAATAAAGGCCTGGTCTTTTTTTTTTTCTTGATCCATTCCCTGATCCAACTTCATCTCAGTTAAGTCTGATAGTCTCTTGGAGAGGTAGTGCCTTGGAAGTGTGTGTGTTGAATCAGTGGAGGTTTCAAGTTGTGCAAATACATTTTGAATAAAAACTGGTGAATGCAGAAAAATTGGTGCTGTCATGGCAACCATAAGACATGTAGATAGCTTTGAAAACTTTAACCATTTGTTTTCCCTCCTGTATTGAAGCTGTTAGTTTTTTTTTCTTCTTTTTTAAACACACAAGAAAAGATGAGAATTATATTTCAGAAAAGTATAACACAGAGACACAACATTGTAAAATAACAATAGCATTATTTTTAGACAATGCTTAGATACTTAGTTCAAAAATCTAACTGCCTTCGTGTATTAAGATTTTAGACAAGTGGAATTTGCAATCTCAGTTGAGGAGTGCATCTTCATGGGTGTATAAATCTTGCTAGGTATTTCCTGTGAGTAATGCATTCACCTTAATGCACCGAGTTTACTGTTTAGCATAGCACAATTAAACACTTACCATATGAAGCTCAAGATAATTTACATTTTAAATTAAGGAAACATAATTATGTACACGCTTGAATCATATAGGAATCAATGGTTTGTGCAGAAAAAATGAGCTTTATAAACAGAATCATTTTTGCAAGATGTTTTTATAACATTGATTTAATTAAAAAGTCATTAAACTGCAGTGTAGCAGGGCTCAGGATATAAATAATGCTCTACGTTGATGGAATTTTTAAACGACTTAACGCACTAACCCATCACTGCACTGAGGGGTTTCTCTTCTGACTTCAGAATTTATATTTGTAATACAGCAGCTAAATGTTCGTTCATAGACGATATTTATAGTTTAAAAAAGAAAGTAATTATAATAGGTTTTCTGGTAGTATTTCCTACAATCGATTCTCGCTTGTAAGTTTTGTCAGAATTTATATTTGTAATACAGCAGCTAAATGTTCGTTCATAGACGATATTTATAGTTTAAAAAAGAAAGTAATTATAATAGGTTTTTTCTGGTAGTATTTCCTTCACTCGATTCTCGCTTGTAAGTTTTGGCTCCAGCATTTAAAGTCCCGTTACCTTTGGCACTTTTTCCCTAATGCATGGAAGGGTTGACATTGTGGATTCTTCGGATTTTTTCCTCTTCCTTTACGCGGATGATATTTTACAAACTAGGCATTCTCGATAGTATGGACGAACTTTTGTATCGTCTCGAATGTCCGAGAAACTCGACAAAAATCGGAGACATTTATAATGTCACCATCTTGGACCCTGCCCCAGGAGAATCTAAGTTGGCGCCATAGGAAATATTACGTGCCGTCATATTCAGGGCTATTATCTAAATCATCACCCTTTTAAAAAAACAAAAGACAAAAAAAAGAACCTGTAGGGGGATTAGGGAAGGGAAAAAATATTTATCAATAATTACATTTATAGCAGTGTTGTACTTCGGAAGTCGCTGTTTTGATTACAATAGAAGGAAACCCCATGTTGGAAAAGTTCAAGAAAATCCAAAAGGAAAATCTAAGCTCACCTAAGGTTCTTTCTTGGGTATTCCAACAGATCTCAGAGAAATAGGGAAATAGTTACCTATCGTGGAAAGTTTAGGAAAAGGAGAAGGGGATTTGATATCTAAAATACCCCAATTCAAAATCAGAATATAATTATGAAAATGTTGAAAATAACCAATCAAAAGTTAGTTAATTTCGTTTTAATTTTAAGCAAGTAGATATTACATTTTTATGACACATGTCTCATGGGATAATTATGTTGAGAATTGCAATAAAAAAATAATAACAATAAAAAATCGAATAATGTGAACCAAGTAGAGTGAATGCTTCTAATTTAGGTAAGTAATATTTATTTTAGTCGTAATAATTACCTTGGTAGATTACCTACGCAGACAAGATCAATGATGAATTTTATGCCATAAAAATCACGACATCCAAATCTCCCTATTTTGAGTTTTAAGATTTAATCAGCAGAAAAGTGAATATACAGGAAAAGTACCCGTACATTAACAGCGTAATGGTTGAAAGAATTTGAACATGTCAAAGAAACCAGTTGCATCCACGTTGAACATTATATTATGCACATGCAACATGCAAAGCCCATAGAACCTGATGTCTAGGAGTGTTCTCCATACTTGCATGAACTTATGGAGGGGATAAGGGTCAAGAACTTTACTGACATATATTATGGACTGTGACGTAGTGTATGGGGGTCTAGATGGGTTAACATAGCATCTAGTGCAGTGCATGCACTTGGTTCGGATTTGGATACTACTCGACCTTGGGTTGCGAGCGTTGAACTCACCATTTATTTTCTTTGTCTTCCATTCTATATACCGTTCCATGAAAGTATTCCCTTAAGCTCAGATGAAATCTGAGACGCAGAGAGTCAGAGAGACTGTAATACTCTTCTCAGCTCCAACATACCTAACATCTACTACATTTTTTTTTCTTTTCTTTCTGAAGAATTTCCGATAGAAACGCACGTAAGAGACTTCTATGCTTGAGTTGAAATATTATTATTTATTAATCAGTAACCATCATCGAAGAACTGCTTCATTATGTCGAGATCAGATAATATTTACGAGTATCGATCTTCTGTCTACCTTTTATAACATTATTTAATTTGGAAAGATCAAGCGAGTCGGACTTTTATTCAGCTGCTACCGTAAAAACGCTTAATTATTTTTAATTTGTTCATTATAGGTATACCGAAATTTCTCGATAGAATTTGGAAACCGAAAAGAGTTGAAGCTGCCAGTAGGTATTTTATACCTAGATCGAATTCTAAATAACTGCGGGTTTTGATTCAAAACTTTCATGTTTAAATTACGAATGGAATCCATTATTCAATATTGTTGTTTAACACAATCCAATAATCAAAGCGTTGCGCTATTGAAAAAGAAGGAGATAATAATATGCAGTTTAACAAAGTCGGACTTGGAACGAATTTTTGGTCAACAATTTTTGGGAGAAAGCCAAGGGATACGGAACGTATGCAAAGGAAAATCAATGTCGGAAAGTTCTCAAAGTGAAAAGTAAGAAAGCGTGTCTGTAAGAGAATGGCGAGGGAAGAGAAAACTGAGAATAAACGTGGATACAAGAGGAAACGGAAGGGAGATAAAATGTTAATTATTTCGAGGAAATGTAAAAGTGCGGGATGGCGGGAAAGGAACTGTAATTGGAAATTGAAAATGAACATCTTTTCCCAATAAAATAAAAAAAAAAAAATCGCGTTGGCTTTGGGTGATAAAAAAGGTTCTAGGACGAGTCTTTTTTCCACACGGTTGAAGACTAGCTCGAGAATACCAGGGAATCATTTTAGTGATCTTGAAATTTCGTACAAATCTCGTTTTCTCTCAAATGCACTCTCCATGGAAGGGGAGTTGAGTTGTAAAGTTTTGATTTATTTTATTGCGAAGAGCACTCCAAGTTCCAAGAAAGCAGAAGATCGGTGAGACCGAAATATTTCTGGTGTAGGTACCTCTTGATATACAAATAGGTAACTACAAAGCAGTAATATAACCCCAGGCCCAAAGTTGAATCATCTAACCCAGACTTCAGACAGGTTCTGACGCTAGAATGAAAATCAAAGCGACTACCTCTCTTCGCGTGAAGTTTACTTGAGGTCTTGAGGCTGAGATTTTGTAATGGCTTTGCCCCGGCCAATATATTATGCTATCTATCAGACGTACACAAAATCATCATGGATTTCCAAGCCATTCCTCTCAGAAAAAAGGGTCAAAGCGTTGCGCTATTGAAAAAAAAGGAGATAATAATATGCAGTTTAACAAAGTCGGACTTGGAACGAATTTTTGGTCAACAATTTCACTGTGCATGAGAAACATTGTTTACTAATATCATACCAGTTAAACAATAGGTTCAATAAAATATCCTGAGAGGTCATACCTCAGGACGGAAAATTAGTTGTTTTTTTCTGTTTGGTTTAAAGTTCGAGGTGTTACGAGTAAAACACACCTCTCTCCTTTTCACCATAACCCACAATCAACACACCCTCGATGCAATATCTCATGGTTAAGTTTAGGTTTCAATAGGTAGAAGAAGAATTATGCCAATAAGCACAAGCAAGAACATATCTACCTCTTGGCTAGCTCTAGGTTATGAAAGAATGCATGAAGAAATAGGTTTACGTAATGAATGCATATTTTATATTATGATAGTCAAAGGTTTCTAGTAACTAGAACCTAGAAGAGCGAGCCAAAGCCTAGTAACTAAGAGTTGTTCTGTACAACAGAACTCTAACCTACCAATCCAGTATCTAGGTACTGATTTATAGCACCGCACTTCTATAGATTTAACGTCCTATGTGTATTTAAATATGTACCTATTCATTTATAGCCGAGTAATAACCATTTAGATTTTACACTTTGGACTAGCGAATTTGAAAGAGCTCCCACGATTTTCTATTTTCCTACCGTTTGTTCTTGTCTATTCATTCAATGTTTTGTATCATTTCTTGACCATTTAGATTTGGATTCAATGTTGAAAGAAAAGATAGGATATCTGAAATAGGTCAGTTTCCTAAAGAATAGCCTGTTCTACTTATACCTAATATCTCAAAAACCATTTAGATTTGGATTCAATGTTGAAAGAAAAGATAGGATATCTGAAATAGGTCAGTTTCCTAAAGAATAGCCTGTTCTACTTATAATATCTCAAAAGTAGGTACTTTATTTAACGACTGTCAATTAAATACAGGAAATCCTAAAGCTGATGGGCAGAAAAACCAAGTTTAATACGTCATAATGTGTGCGAGTCGGAAGTTTGAAAATCTTGGCAGCAGTTTTGCTCATTCAGTTTTGATGGCCTTTTTGCATTAGAAGTAAATCTACCCTAGGAATAGGTATACACTCTTTATTTTATCGACTTTTATTATTATAATCTTTTTTAGACTGACCCCATCTGACTTAAGATCCCTTTTACCTGAGCAATATTACCGGTAAAACAACAGGAGCTTTTGGTCTTACAAAATCATATTTTTCTTTATTGTTTCAGTGGCGTAGTAACCAGTGTAAGCGAGGATGCTTTCTCTTCAACCAACAGTGATTTGCTAGACCTGGATTCTCCGCGAAGTAATGAAACTCTAGACAGCAACGAAGACTCGTTCACACTATCTCAAGACATGGCTCCCAACCAAGGATTGGATAAACACGAATCCTGGAGGAATAAAATCTCCTGGCAGGATGAATTTGGGCGGGAAATGACCGATCTGTCAGCTTTCCTCGCACAAGACGAAGATTACCATCATGATTCTAGCAATACGTTATCACAATATTTTACTGGACTCCTCGCCAGGTCGCAATCAAAAGACATCAGCAAGTTGGATTTTAGTTTTTCTAATGACAGTGATTTCCTCCAGTTCTTGCATTGCTCGTCTAGTAAAACTGATGTAAGTATTATCATGATAATCGTAGACATCACATGTAAATATATCTTAGCTGTGAGATGGCGTTTTTAGCAGAAAGTTTGCAAAGTCCATTGTTATAATGGACTTTCATAACTTCGCTACTCTATCCTTTGAAACGAGTTTATTTCTCTTTGAGGAAAATAACTTTTAGGAAATGCAAACAGTACCTTAGCTGTGAAAGAAATTGAAATTTATGAAATTAATCACGTCAAAAATAATGTTACATAGTCCATTAACACTGTTGGTTCTCAACTCGGAATTTTTCTACTCATATTAGCTGTGAAGGAAATTGAAATTTATGAAATTAATCACGTCAAAAATAATGTTACATAGTCCATTAACACTGTTGGTTCTCAACTCGCAATTTTTCTACTCATATAGGTAGGTACCTACTTGGTTGTTGGCTGTTACATTGCATTTCCTGTTGATTCTGATACATGATGCACTTTTAATTGACATTTTCAAAGTTCAATCGAAATTTCAAACCCCCAGCAAATTTCACTGTAACGAAATTACAACCAACAAACTTTGTCTGCTTATCATTTCTTGATTTCTAACTTATATTTTCTGTCGTAAGAGGAAATCAACTTGTAGATGCGTGTACTGTATGCTATTGTTACAATCCGCATTCTGTTCCAATGTTTTAAAAATACATTTTGCAACATTACTTTGTAACATTGTACAAATTTGAAAGCATTACAAATAAATATTACACCTGGGTACTTTGATACAAATACTTCGAATCACACAGTACATACTCATGTTTCTTTCATCGATTTCGTCAAACGGGAAATCAAAGAGGATAATACTTGCATGGGATTTATCCGCTCCGCTCACAGTCTCATATCGAAATGGTTAAAACCGTCTAACCATTAAAATAAAAGTCGGTTGTTTATTGTTTCAAGAGGAGAATTAGAAAGGGCGGGAATGAGAGTGATGGTTTCTTAGGTTTGAGATTAGATAATGGTGAATGGACAAAGGTCTCTGACATAAATCCTAACCTGATGAGATAAGATTAGACGTATGATCTCGTGATGTTTCACTTCTCACGCTTCATTATCATATATCACTCAGGGTTATGAGGTGAACTATACTCGTATATTATCATTATCACTTATAGAAACTAATTAATTACAAATACTATGCTTGTAATGCTTGTATATCGGTATATCATTTATGAAATGTTTGTAGTCTTATCAACTCATTTATCACGACATGTGTTATTTCTTTCCAACCTAGAGACACACATGCTTTCAGAGAATGATAAAGTTGTAGATTTAAGACTTGTACTTGTAGATGGGAGAGATATTACCAGCTGAGCCAAAGAGGAATTGAGCCAAAGGACGTCAATGTTATTTACCTGCTAGTCGCTCATACCAGCTCGATGTGTTTCACATGAAGCGTTTATAAAAGCTAATGAAACCCAACGACTTCTCGTATCATCGTACCAGCTGAGCCAAAGAGGAATTGAGCCAAAGGACGTCAATGTTATTTACCTGCTAGTCGCTCATACCAGCTCGATGTGTTTCACATAAAGCGTTTATAAAAGCTAATGAAACCCAACAAATAATACCACGCTTTTCTGTTTATTTTGGCTGCTTTTGACTTTATCGTGCAAGTATTTCGTAGAAGCTGAGAGGGTAAATTCATTGACCCCTGTGTTCCTAATAACAGAAAGGTTTTATGTTTCCTCTCCACTGCAACATGAAAATAACTTTCAAACAAAGAAAAACTTGAAATTTATTTGAACCGATAATTTTTCACGTTTTTGGCGATGGCGTTTTTAGCAGAAAGTTTGCAAAGTCCATTGTTATAATGGACTTTCATAACTTCGCTACTCTATCCTTTGAAACGAGTTTATTTCTCTTTGAGGAAAATAACTTTTAGGAAATGCAAACAGTACCTACTTACAGGGATAATGTTACTGTGTAGTGAAATTACATTTTGCTCTTTTCAAATTGGGTTTCGTTTTTGGTCTTACGAGTATTTCAGAAGATACCTAAGGATAGTTATAGTAAAGTAATAACAAGAGAAGGTTTTAGGCCAAGTCCCGTGGGTTCGTGTAGGTAACTGTGACCATAAATAACCTACCTAGAACACAATAAATATCTAATATTTAACTGTTCTCTTGCTTTCAGAGTGGAATTGGCACGGAAGAAAGCTCGGAAAGTTCTCAGTCGAGTCAGAGGTTGTCAAGTGAGCCTGACGATAATCAAATTCATAGTTGTAGTTCAATCTCCAAACCTTTGACTACCTGTTCAAAACCTCCGGCTGATAATTCGTCCAAAATTAGGTTTCCGGCCACGCGGAATTGTACGCTTAACAATAATTATGTTCCTCCAAAGAATTACGTGTGCAAGTGGAAGGATTGCACCGCTAAATACTCCATCATATCCAACTTAGTTCACCACGTTCAGGTAAGAGCTTTACAATATTCAATAAAGTCACTTTAATTTTATAATCTATACTATACGTACACATATTTTTGCCTTTTGCCACGTGCAAAGGCTAATTCCATAATCCTATAAAGGTACTTTTTAGCGGAGTAATATATATTGGTTTACGAACATTCTTAAGCCAAACATTCGTCCATTTCGAAATGACGCTTCTGGTAGTCGAAACTCCTTTTACAGATCGGGTCTTTAGGCACACCAGGTACATAATACGGTAACATTTCCCAGTTGTTTACTCCACACGGATATTCCGAAAGTTTTTATAAAAACTGTTTCCCTCTACGACAATAACAATGAAATGGAAATAACAATTCTAAACTAAGACAAAACTTGACACTAGACATTCTCACACAATCATGAATTTAAAAGAGGACATTATCAGTAGAAGCTTTGACGATAAAAATGACTCGATATGGAACTGTGGACTTTTTAAATGCAGTATTATAATAAAAGTCTGGCCTATCCTATTGCATATGTATCTTACTATGTATGTTCGTCATTAAAGCTATCTATCTTTCGCACATTAAAAATTTACTGTTTATTTCTGTTTCTGGAGGTAAACTTTTTAATAAAATAGTTCCCAAGTAATAAAACAAGGTTGGTGAACGCCAATAAATACTTACTCGTATATTTTCAAAAATCTCATCTCTTCTAGAACTCAACACTTGAGCTGTAACATTCCACTTTTTTCTCAAGTATTTTACTCTTTTTTCTTTCATATAAAGAGAAGCGGGTACACTAGACTTTGATAAAATAAAAGGGAGTTTAAAACTCTGTTGTCATGGCAACCATAAGACATGTAGATAGCTTTGAAAACTTTAACCATTTGTTTTCCCTCCTGTATTGAAGCTGTTAGTTTTTTTTTTCTTCTTTTTTAAACACACAAGAAAGTAAATAAATTTTAATTACCTACTCCAGTTATTAACAGTTGCATCAATTAGCATGCCAGAGAACAAATTATTTTTCGTTATTGTGTTGTTGACAATTTTGTTGAAAGTTAGCAGACCTTTCGTTGCTTGTACAAATGGAGAAAGGAAAATCTTGGTTTAAGTAAATTAACATCTAGGTACATACTTTCCGTGTCCTCACTAGGTGGTAGATAGCTAATCTTTTGATAGAGTTACCTACACCTGAAAGCCAGTTTTTTCAGCGTACCTACCTATGATAAAAGTAACATAGCTAACTTAAATGGAGAAAGGAAAATCTTGGTTTAAGTAAATTAACATCTAGGTACATACTTTCCGTGTCCTCACTAGGTGGTAGATAGCTAATCTCTTGATAGAGTTACCTACACCTGAAAGCCAGTTTTTTCAGCGTACCCAGTATACCTATGATAAAAGTAACATAGCTAACTTTATATATCTACCTAACTTTTCATAGCAGAAGTATTTATGATATGTATCATACGTAGATGTAGTAGCAGTATTTGTACCGATGATGTTATAGTAGTAAACCATATACTTGTTGTAGTAGAAAAGGTACACGACACGAAATATAACATTGCTGACTGCACTGAATTGTGCACGATTTCATTCCTCACACGACGAAGAACAATATTTGTTACAATAATACACAAGAAACCGCTGAATCCACCAACTTCCTCTCCCACGCGACTTTTCCTCCCCCTGCTATAAAATGAGCACATGTTGAACGAAATGAAACATTCAATCTGCCCCGATAATCAAAAATAATGAAGCCCCATATGACCCAGTTGTTTTTAACTTCAACTTTACACCCCTCTGAATTCATTTTCCAGAACCCTAATTTAAAAGCTTTGTATACTTTCCCTACATTTTCATATCATCAAAATATTTACTTCTCTGTCTCTCTGTCTCATTTGAATCCCGATATTTATTTAGCACCAATTATAATTGCATTGTTGAGAGGGGTTTTCCTCTTTTCTTGAAAAGTGTGCTTTATTGGATTTTATTTGATCTGTCTGTCTATTTTTTGTAACCCAAATAATTTAATTTGTACACACGTGTGTTGATACATGCAAATTTTATTTATTTTTTCATCCAATTTTAGATGAGTTTCTCAAATTGCTTTTGAATGATCAAATTAACTGTCGCGTTCTTTGGTTTCATTACTTCACTCTCAAACCAAATTAAAATTTGAACGTGATGCTGTGATTTTTTTGTTTCCTTGCCACCTATTGTTTTACTTCCTGAGAAACTCAAAAGACATTTCCATTACAACCTTGGCGCCTTAAGTAAAACGTTTCCTTTCTCACTGTTTTTCCTTTTTTCTCTGTTCTTTTTTTTCAATTACTTGGAAATTGACACACGTGTCACTTGAATTTCCAAATTTTCCTGGGAGGAAAAACATTCATAAGGTTTCTTTCCAGCCCCATAGCAGCTCAGAGATAGAACATTGGACTTGTAATCCGTGGGCTCGGATTCAAGAGAGTAGCGACACACACACAAAAAAAATCTATTCATCAAAAGTAGGTATACGAGATTTTGTTTCGTCTCATACAATCTTATTCGGTCAGGATAAACAAGGTATTCAGTTCCACGACCGCTTCAAATGCAAGATCGTTAATTTTTATCAACTTTATAGACTAGTTAAAACTTAACAAAATTTTACTCTAGCTGGTACCTAGGTCGTCGGACTTTATTTGACCGAGATAACCAGTATTTGTCCGCAGGAATGTGGTATTGATAACATTTCATCCTGAAAGTGTGGCATACTGATAATGCAGTGGGAAAAAGATATTCAAAGCGGAAAACTTATTCCGAGACACAAAGGAAACCTGAGGTTTATGAGTATTATGATCACAGTTGTTACTTAGTTTTCCATGAGTTATTCTGTATACAGGATGAACTTAAAATCCAATTTTCTTGGAAATTCACAGTAAACGGATGATAATTAATTTGAGGAAAAAGATTAGTTGGACTTGTAATAATCAAAACAAAAGAACTCATAAGCCCCCCTTTGTTTATCAATTACTACTGACATCATTGAATACACTAAGGTTGCCTAGAGGCCAAAAAGCGGAATTCTGGGTGGTACCCATCCCGTATAGAGCAGGATGAACTTAAAATCCAATTTTCTTGGAAATTCACAGTAAACGGATGATAATTAATTTGAGGAAAAAGATTAGTTGGACTTGTAATCAAAACAAAAGAACTCATAAGCCCCCCTTTGTTTATCAATTACTACTGACATCAATACACTTAGGTTGCCTAGAGGCCAAAAAGCGGAATTCTGGGTGGTACCCATCCCGTATAGCGTACACTATTAAAGTGCATTCTGATTTATCTTCATGATACTAGTTATTACTTATTATACCTGGAGAAGACCTTGCGTTCTAAACTTTACTGCTTCTAGCGTGCAATTAACAATTGAAACTGAAAATGAGACTGTAAAAATGAAGCAAGAAATAGGTCCGAAGTAATGCAAAGTAAATTATAAAGAGTTTTTTTTTCTTTAATGTCAAATGCATTTGCACTCGTTTTAGCATCCATTCGGTTTGTTTTTATAGTAAGGCCAAAAGATAGATTAAGTTCTAGTCCAATATGAATCACCACTGTACCTAAAGCTCTGAAAGTTGATTCAGCTCAATAGAAAGGAATAATAGACTTGTTTAAATACATAGTAAGGAGGTATTTATTTCAATACCTGCAGCTGCAATGTCAATCCCCGCTACGGCATGTTATAATGTGTGAATAAATAAAATTCCAAATTTGTTAGAGAAAAATGACATAATGTAAGAGTTTTAAGGATTAGGAAGAAAATGTCTTGGTCCTAAGGAACTCTAGAATTATTACTTATTATACCTGGAGAAGACCTTGCGTTCTAAACTTTACTGCTTCTAGCGTGCAATTAACAATTGAAACTGAAAATGAGACGGTAAAAATGAAGCAAGAAATAGGTCCGAAGTAATGCAAAGTAAATTATAAAGAGTTTTTTTTCTTTAATGTCAAATGCATTTGCACTCGTTTTAGCATCCATTCGGTTTGTTTTTATAGCAAGGCCAAAAGATACGTATTGGGAATCAATGGAAATTATTGGTATTTAAGGAACCATCACTGAAACCAAGATAAGAGTACCTACCTATAAGAAAGTTGTAGTGGAAGTATACCTGCTAAGAAAGTTAAGAAAATACAAATAGTTTCCCACAACATTATGTACATTTATTTTGTACATATTTACTTAAATGTGACACTTGATATGTATCAACTTGATGAAGGAATGAGATGTTATGAAAAAAGTTAGAACTCTTACGTAGCTCGTAATCTTTTTATAGAGTATTTCGGTAGCTATTAGCTATTTAAATACTCTTGTAGGTTGTAGATCCCCGTTCTATCGTTACTATCTACCTATACTTTTATGATATTTAGATTTAATATAATTATTTGAATGCAAATGCAAAATCAATGCAAGTTTTATTATTATAGGAATTTAAAGTAGCTTTTTATATCTTAATCAAGTATTTATTTCTAAGGTTTCCTACTATCCCCGATTTGTCGTCAAATATTGTCAGTATTGTGTAACGTCGATAATTATGCAACATCTCCATTTCTTCACAGCGATATCTCGTGAAAGCCGACAAAATAGTTTTTTTCGTAGTTACGGAGTATATTGACCTAGACACCTAGCCTAGAGAAATATTCACACGCTTATATCTACGTTATCTACATACTATACGAGTACAAATTACAAATGAGACTGTCATTTTGTATGGATTTTTCTTCTTCTTCCTATTCACTACCTAGGCCCCAGGCAAATAGATTAAATCTTAAATTTATGCACCTAAAGTAGAAGATGCTAAACAAGTGGGGTTTCCGTTTTATTGAAATTTTGTTTTCCACTATATTTTTTTCCGATCCAGTTTTTAATAAATATCTACTAATATTAATGGTGATTATGGTGAAGATATAATCCATTAAAGAGAACATCAGAAAACATTCAGCTTTCTGATCAAAAAACAATGTAAATAATTAATATTAATAATGTAAAGTTATTATGCACGTGTGTACAACTATTATGTTTAGTACAAGCTTAAAGTTTACACAATAAGTTAACAATAACATTTCTTCTCTCGAATGGAAAAATATCGTGTCAGTTGAACTTTTTTTTAAAACTGAAACAAGAAAAAGTTTCAAACCTACACAGTGAATTACAAGCTCTCGCGTATTTCTTCTTCCTATTCACTACCTAGGCCCCAGGCAAATAGATTAAATCTTAAATTTATGCACCTAAAGTAGAAGATGCTAAACAAGTGGTTATCTAGCTTTGGGCTTGAAAAATCTTCTCATTTTCCAGATAAGTGAAATGCCATTTGATGCAAAATTGCTAGTCATGCTACTCTTGTTGAGTTTCCCATAGATATTGTAATCCGTCCCTTCCTAATATATTTTAATCCGTCCCTTCCTATATTTTAATTTTAATCCGTCCCTTCCTATATTTTAATCCGTTCCTTCCTATATTTTAATCCGTTCCTTCCTATATTTTAATTCGTCCCTTACATAGTAAGGAGGTATTTATTTCAATACCTGCAGCTGCAATGTCAATCCCCGCTACGGCATGTTATAATGTGTGAATAAATAAAATTATAAATTTGTTCGAGAATAATAAAATTATGTCAGTCAGAACTTTAAGGATTAGGAAGAAAATATCTTGGTCCTAAGGAACTCTAGAAACTATAACTGCTACCTATATACTCGTACTCGTACTTTCCACTAAACATAGTTACTTTTTTAAGTACTCGTTATTCACTTGAATGTTTTTTTTTTTCTGTTTCCGTTTTATTTAAATTTTGTTTTCCACTATATTTTTTTCCGATCCAGTTTTTTTTATAAATATCTACTAATAATCAGACCCTTCTGTATTTTAATATGCCTTTTGTTTGATTTTTCTTGCAGCCAATAAGCCGGACTTCTTCGATAGATCCATCATGGAGGATGTTGCCAAACGGTTGCAGATTTTCGAGAAATGTTCTCAGGGGGTCATCGAGTATTCTCAGGATATGAGCGTCACCATCTGTTTGAAAAACAAGGTGAGAAATCAGCATCACGATTGGTATAACCAGGGCCATCGTCTTTAATAAACGCCCTATGTTACTACGACCTGGTTAGATCTTTTATGATAGAAATTAGCATCACTTATGGGGACACTCACTTCTAAAAAGAAAAAAAAAAAAAAAAAAAATGTAAATAATTAATATTAATAATGTAAAGTTATTATGCACGTGTGTACAACTATTATGTATAGTACAAGCTTAAAGTTTACACAATAAGTTAACAATAACATTTCTTCTCTCGAATGGAAAAAATATCGTGTCAGTTGAACTTTTTTTTAAACTGAAACAAGAAAAAGTTTCAAACCTACACAGTGAATTACAAGCTCTCGCGTACGAAAGAATAAATTGCATTTTTTGTAGGTTAAAACAACAAACTATTGGTTGGCTTATCTTAAAGTTCTACTCGAGACACCCTTTATGTTTATGAGCAAGTAGCTTTACGAGATATTCACCGAGATTTCAAGTCTATGTCGTAATTACTATGCAACTGAGTTATGACTATGTCCATGACGGTGCATTTCCTAGTTTCAAGCATACTATTGCTGTTGCCTATATTAGATATTATTGTGTCATTGAATGTTTCCATTCTAAGGACACTACTTCTCTCCGACTACGATGTTTGTGTTACATTCTATTTTCAAGATTACTAGAGACTTATGGAGAAGAAGTGTTCAGAGTGGCTAGTCGCATGAATCTTGCATCTTAGCAACGACCTACAACCTTATCGTGTAGAATCCTAGGTGAATATGTTGTGAAATTTATTACTGCACATACTGAATGGTTCATTCAATTGCAAACTGTCGTTGTTTTGCTTTTGTATGTTTCCAAGCTTGACCTTACAAATTACGATTGGAAATACTCTTCTTATCTGCCGACGGAGACGTTGAACTAAAGAATACCATTTTGACGATAGTCCAATTAAAATTCTTACTAATTGGGAACTGGGCAGTTAGTATACTTAATAACAAGATCCGTAAGTACTAATAGGTACAAGTACAATGATAATTATTAAAAACGATCACTTAACAAAAAATCAAAGAATGAGAACATGATTGAGTAAAATAAAATTATTAAATTAGAAATTTTAGAAATGAGTACTAATAGGTACAAGTACAATGATAATTATTAAAAACGATCACTTAACAAAAAATCAAAGAATGAGAACATGATTGAGTAAAATAGAATTATTAAATTAGAAATTTTAGAAATTATATTCAATAAAGTCACTTTAATTTTATAATCTATACTATACGTACACATATTTTTGCCTTTTGCCACGTGCAAAGGCTAATTCCATAATCCTATAAAGGTACTTTTTAGCGGAGTAATATATATTGGTTTACGAACATTCTTAAGCCAAACATTCGTCCATTTCGAAATGACGCTTCTGGTAGTCGTCGAAACTCCTTTTACAGATCGGGTCTTTAGGCACACCAGGTACATAATACGGTAACATTTCCCAGTTGTTTACTCCACACGGATATTCCGAAAGTTTTTATAAAAACTGTTTCCCTCTACGACAATAACAATGAAATGGAAATAACAATTCTAAACTAAGACAAAACTTGACACTAGACATTCTCACACAATCATGAATATAAAAGAGGGCATTATCAGTAGAAGCTTTGACGATAAAAATGACTCGATATGGAACTGTGGACTTTTTAAATGCAAGCAGGCTTTATACGAACTTCTGATAATGATTGTAGGAGAAACTTTTATTCGTGCTATCATGTATGCAAAGAACGGTTTTCAAGCTGAATAGGAAATGTAAAATTATTACCACGTGAAGACACGTCGTGATATGTAAGCAAATTGTATGAAAAACCTTTAATTTCTCTTCCATGTTTTTCCAATAAAATAACATCATGAGGACTGAGTTTAGGGCTAGATTATATTCAAGTATCTACCTATCCCATTCTTACCCATCATCATTCTTCTCCTCCTCTCATCTCTTAAAGAGCTTATACATAACCGAAGAAAAATGAAACGATTGAAAGATAATTTCATACAATGAAAAAGCTGATAGCTTTGGAGCTTCTTTTCATTATTAATACAAGTAGGCAGGCTTTATACGAACTTCTGATAATGATTGTAGGAGAAACTTTTATTCGTGCTATCATGTATGCAAAGAACGGTTTTCAAGCTGAAAAGGAAATGTAAAATTATTACCACGTGAAGATACGTCGTGATATGTAAGCAAATTGTATGAAAAACCTTTAATTTCTCTTCCATGACTTTCCAATAAGCTCTGTTTGCTTTTTCACATTTTATGAGCTTCATTTTCTAGAAGGAAATCTCAGCTGTTCTGTCATTTTCAAAGGAACTCGTATTTTGACTGCCCTTACCGCCGCACCGCGCCGTTGTAAGGCGTTTTTTAAAGCCGAAAAAACTTCGACCCTGTCGAGATTCAAATCGCGGACTGCGTTGGCAAGTCTAATACCCACTAGCCCCGGGAGTGGAGCTAGAGGTTGCTTGGAAAAAAAAAAAATAGTGATAGGGTGCCACAGGTTTATAAAACTTAGGGTGGAAGAACTCTATCATTGAGTTACTAGTTTTTCTCTCCGTGTATGAAGGCACCCTGTATAAGTGCATAAAGCACACTGATGGTTAATACTCGTGTCGGAGCTTTGGATTTGATTATCCTTTGCTTTCAATCTATATCTCTCCTGTCTACTTTGCTTGCACACCATACGTCAAGGCTAACTCTGTGAAGATTTTAAATGCAGTATTATAATAAAAGTCTGGCCTATCCTATTGCATATGTATCTTACTATGTATGTTCGTCATTAAAGCTATCTATCTTTCGCACATTAAAAATTTACTGTTTATTTCTGTTTCTGGAGGTAAACTTTTTAATAAAATAGTTCCCAAGTCATAAAACAAGGTTGGTGAACGCCAATAAATACTTACTCGTATATTTTCAAAAATCTCATCTCTTCTAGAACTCAACACTTGAGCTGTAACATTCCACTTTTTTCTCAAGTATTTTACTCTTTTTTCTTTCATATAAAGAGAAGCGGGTACACTAGACTTTGATAAAATAAAAGGGAGTTTAAAACTCTGTTGTCATGGCATGTGAAGATTGTCAAGAAGGCTTAACCCTTTAGGTAGTCGAATCGCTTTCGTTGGGTATAAGTAGGGCCATCGGCTTTAATAAACGTGTCATTGGGCACTGCGCTCTGTGAAGATTGTCAAGAAGGCTTAACCCTTTAGGTAGTCGAATCGCTTTCGTTGGGTATAAGTAGGGCCATCGGCTTTAATAAACGTGGGCACTGCGCTTAGATCTTTAGTGACACCCGCTTTAACGTTACCAAGAGTCGAGGTGTAAAGGGACTCTTTGGAGATACATATAATAATGCTCAATAATAGTGCTTATTTATATTGCTCGGATGGGACAGAAAAATTCCTTTACTCCAGCAGTAGGCAAACTACTGATGTGATCAAATTCTCAAAGTGTAGAGAGGACGAGATTTTGCACGCCGGCTGGGATTGATCCCACGTCCTTTTTTTACCAGGTGAAAAGCTTTCACCAGACGATCGTCTAGACTCTCTAGACCATTACACCACCAAGGCAGGCATTTTCTACCCCTTTTGAACTGTCTCAATCTGTTTCTTCTTTTAATCCAATGTCCTTTCTTTTCTCTTCCAGACAATTCATGTGATCACTCAAAGGCATCTGGGTCACTTCACGTGCCTCTGGGAGAATTGTCGCCATTACGGGATCTCATACAACTGCGCCCCTTCCTGGCCAGACCACCATGTTCTAACTCATACAGGGAAAACCTTCGAGTGCTTCATTCCGGGATGCAAGAAGATCTTCAAAACCGAGGTAAGACTAATGAAAATAACGATGTGTGTTGGCCCTGTATAATCTACCTTATTTGTATGTATACGGATGGGTTTTTACGCACAGCATCATGCTTTTCCATGCAATTTTTGAGGAAAAAGGCTCATTAGTCGGCTACTTAGTCGGTAATGAGCTCACTCTCCGATGCACCATTTTTGTGTGGAATAAGACACGCGCGTAAAAAGCTTTTTCATGTTAATAATATTCATGGGTATAAAATTTAGAAAGTGTCAAATATTGTATGTTCTTTGAAATACGTAAGTCCGACCGGATTTGTATTGCTATAGTTACGAGATAATAACGCATTTGTATTGTTTTGTAGTAGTGTCAAATATTGTATGTTCTTTGAAATACGTAAGTCCGACCGGATTTGTATTGCTATAGTTACGAGATAATAACGCATTTGTATTGTATTGTATTGTAGTGTTTGTTTAAAATACGAAAATATTGATGTCTATGCACGAGCTGTAAGGCAGCATTGTGTACAAATGTGATCACCAGGCATACTTGATTCGTTTCTCTACATTTTGAACTTTCAATGTGAACTTGGAATTATCATAATGTAGTATAATTTATTCTTACACTTCATTGTCAAGTTCAATATTACTACTTTGGTTTATTTTCAATCTCTCTGGCAAATCGCAATCTGTTGCTCTCCCACCAACTTATTTTCAATGTTGTTCAGTGACAAATTAGTTGGAGAAAAATTGTTGGTTTCGAATTGCATCTTCCAGTGCATACTATGAACGTACTACTTTGGTTTATTTTCAATCTCTCTGGCAAATCGCAATCTGTTGCTCTCCCACCAACTTATTTTCAATGTTGTTCAGTGACAAAGTAGTTGGAGAAAAATTGTTGGTTTCGAATTGCATCTTCCAGTGCATACTATGAACAAATCTACCCTAGGAATAGGTATACACTCTTTATTTTATCGACTTTTATTATTATAATCTTTTTTAGACTGACCCCATCTGACTTAAGAGCCCTTTTACCTGAGCAATATTATCGGCAAAACAACAAGAGCTTTTGGTCTTACAAAATCATATTTTTCTTTCTTAATGTGCGAAAGATAGATAGCTTTAATGACGAACATACATAGTAAGATACATATGCAATAGGATAGGCCAGACTTTTATTATAATACTGCATTTAAAAAGTCCACAGTTCCATATCGAGTCATTTTTATCGTCAAAGCTTCTACTGATAATGTCCTCTTTTAAATTCATGATTGTGTGAGAATGTCTAGTGTCAAGTTTTGTCTTAGTTTAGAATTGTTATTTCCATTTCATTGTTATTGTCGTAGAGGGAAACAGTTTTTATAAAAACTTTCGGAATATCCGTGTGGAGTAAACAACTGGGAAATGTTACCGTATTATGTACCTGGTGTGCCTAAAGACCCGATCTGTAAAAGGAGTTTCGACTACCAGAAGCGTCATTTCGAAATGGACGAATGTTTGGCTTAAGAATGTTCGTAAACCAATATATTACTCCGCTAAAAAGTACCTTTATAGGACTATGGAATTAGCCTTTGCACGTGGCAAAAGGCAAAAATATGTGTACGTATAGTATAGATTATAAAATTAAAGTGACTTTATTGAATATTGTAAAGCTCTTACCTGAACGTGGTGAACTAAGTTGGATATGATGGAGTATTTAGCGGTGCAATCCTTCCACTTGCACACGTAATTCTTTGGAGGAACATAATTATTGTTAAGCGTACAATTCCGCGTGGCCGGAAACCTAATTTTGGACGAATTATCAGCCGGAGGTTTTGAACAGGTAGTCAAAGGTTTGGAGATTGAACTACAACTATGAATTTGATTATCGTCAGGCTCACTTGACAACCTCTGACTCGACTGAGAACTTTCCGAGCTTTCTTCCGTGCCAATTCCACTCTGAAAGCAAGAGAACAGTTAAATATTAGATATTTATTGTGTTCTAGGTAGGTTATTTATGGTCACAGTTACCTACACGAACCCACGGGACTTGGCCTAAAACCTTCTCTTGTTATTACTTTACTATAACTATCCTTAGGTATCTTCTGAAATACTCGTAAGACCAAAAACGAAACCCAATTTGAAAAGAGCAAAATGTAATTTCACTACACAGTAACATTATCCCTGTAAGTACTGTTTGCATTTCCTAAAAGTTATTTTCCTCAAAGAGACATAAATAGGTATTATAATATTCTGTTTCCATAGATAGTGTCTTAATTGATTTTTTTATCTGACGAAGGCTAAATGGTTCAAGCTGTTATGCTCGATTTAGGCTTGCGTTACAAAATGTTGATATCATTTAGCCTGCATCTGTTGAATGTTTTTTTGCCGCAGGAAATAATAAAAATTCTTAATAGCAAAATTATGAGCCGGATTTTATTAGTGTCATTGAATTAGTTTTTATCACTACTGGATATTAGTATTCTAATTAGCATTTTACGGATTTTTACAATGACTTTACCATTCCTCTCATTGGACTACCTACGGATGACTACAGGCTAGGACATAATTTATCTATCTTGTTATTGGTAATTATACCCGTGTGGATGTTCAAATGGCAAAGTGCCTAGTTAGTGCTTTTTACACTTTGGACTAGCGAATTTGAAAGAGCTCCCACGATTTTCTATTTTCCTACCGTTTGTTCTTGTCTATTCATTCAATGTTTTATCTCTTACGAGTATCGATCTTCTGTCTACCTTTTATAACATTATTTAATTTGGAAAGATCAAGCGAGTCGGACTTTTATTCAGCTGCTACCGAAAAAACGCTTAATTATTTTTAATTTGTTCATTGTTCTTAGACAAGTAAACATGTCATGTGGTTTTCTCATCAAGAGAATGTTTCCACTCAAGCAGAGTGATGGGTTTTAAAACGTATCAGTTATCGGGACTTGTAGTGTTACATGACACACCGTTAGTCCAGTTTGAAAACGTTATTACAGAATACCCTCACTACAACGAGTTCTGTACGAACAGGCCTATAAGGAATTGAAAACTTCACAAAATTTGGATAAGCTTTTCCTAAACTTTCCACGATAGGTAACTATTTCCCTATTTCTCTGAGATCTGTTGGAATACCCAAGAAAGAACCTTAGGTGAGCTTGGATTTTCCTTTTGGATTTTCTTGAACTTTTCCAACATGGGGTTTCCTTTTATTGTAATCAAAACAGCGACTTCCGAAGTACAACACTGCTATAAATGTAATTATTGATAAATATTTTTTCCCTTCCCTAATCCCCCTAGGGCTTCTAACAAAAAAGATTGGAAAAAAAAAATGCATTCAAATTATACAGGTACGTTATAATACTTGAGACCCAATACATATTATAACCAACATTATGTAACTTGGATTTTTTTCCTTTTTTTTATAACAAAAATAAATGATATACCGATATACAAGCATTACAAGCATAGTATTTGTAATTAATTAGTTTCTATAAGTGATAATGATAATATACGAGTATAGTTCACCTCATAACCCTGAGTGATATATGATAATGAAGCGTGAGAAGTGAAACATCACGAGATCATACGTCTAATCTTATCTCATCAGGTTAGGATTTATGTCAGAGACCTTTGTCCATTCACCATTATCTAATCTCAAACCTAAGAAACCATCACTCTCATTCCCGCCCTTTCTAATTCTCCTCTTGAAACAATAAACAACCGACTTTTATTTTAATGGTAAGACGGTTTTAACCATTTCGATATGAGACTGTGAGCGGAGCGGATAAATCCCATGCAAGTATTATCCTCTTTGATTTCCCGTTTGACGAAATCGATGAAAGAAACATGAGTATGTACTGTGTGATTCGAAGTATTTGTATCAAAGTACCCAGGGGTAATATTTATTTGTAATGCTTTCAAATTTGTACAATGTTACAAAGTAATGTTGCAAAATGTATTTTTAAAACATTGGAACAGAATGCGGATTGTAACAATAGCATACAGTACACGCATCTACAAGTTGATTTCCTCTTACGACAGAAAATATAAGTTAGAAATCAAGAAATGATACAAAACATTGAATGAATAGACAAGAACAAACGGTAGGAAAATAGAAAATCGTGGGAGCTCTTTCAAATTCGCTAGTCCAAAGTGTAAAAAGCACTAACTAGGCACTTTGCCATTTGAACATCCACACGGGTATAATTACCAATAACAAGATAGATAAATTATGTCCTAGCCTGTAGTCGTCCGTAGGTAGTCCAATGAGAGGAATGGTAAAGTCATTGTAAAAATCCGTAAAATGCTAATTAGAATACTAATATCCAGTAGTGATAAAAACTAATTCAATGACACTAATAAAATCCGGCTCATAATTTTGCTATTAAGAATTTTTATTATTTCCTGCGGCAAAAAAACATTCAACAGATGCAGGCTAAATGATATCAACATTTTGTAACGCAAGCCTAAATCGAGCATAACAGCTTGAACCATTTAGCCTTCGTCAGATAAAAAAATCAATTAAGACACTATCTATGGAAACAGAATATTATAATACCTACCTAATGACAAAAGTAATGGGGAAGCTTCTTTTATCAAAAACAAAAGGCTGAACTTCTCAAAATACTTACAACTGACGAACTTTTTGTAAGACACATCATGAAGTTGTCAAATCGAAATCAGATAATTTCAATAAGCTTAATATTGATTATTAAACACAAACTTTTATAAAACTATGTACTCCAACGAAACACATGCAGGCTAAATGATATCAACATTTTGTAACGCAAGCCTAAATCGAGCATAACAGCTTGAACCATTTAGCCTTCGTCAGATAAAAAAAAATCAATTAAGACACTATCTATGGAAACAGAATATTATAATACCTAATGACAAAAGTAATGGGGAAGCTTCTTTTATCAAAAACAAAAGGCTGAACTTCTCAAAATACTTACAATTGACGAACTTTTTGTAAGACACATCATGAAGTTGTCAAATCGAAGTCAGATAATTTCAATAAGCTTAATATTGATTATTAAACACAAACTTTTATAAAACTATGTACTCCAACGAAACACTTCACTCGGTGACATTTCTCAAACTAAACACCAAACAATGATCTCTGAAGTGACCAAAATCAAAAATGCTCAATATATTTTTTAACCTATTGGGGAAACCTATTCTTCTAAATACCATAATTAGAAAGAAAGAAACCTTGAAGTACTTGGAATAAATTAAAAATAGAACAAAAACGAACCAACATTTCGGAGAGCGTGAGGGTACAAAAGACAAAGTACTCCTATCATCGGGTCAAAACTTGGTTCATACTATTGGGGAAACCTATTCTTCTAAATACCATAATTAGAAAGAAAGAAACCTTGAAGTACTTGGAATAAATTAAAAATAGAACAAAAAGGAACCAACATTTCGGAGAGCGTGAGGGTACAAAAGACAAAGTACTCCTATCATCGGGTCAAAACTTGGTTCATTTTAGTTGCAGGTAAAACGTTGTTGTTCTCCTTCGGTCTAGGGTTGTAAAAGAGCGAAATGTAAACATCCAAGTTAAACCGTATCGTCCTATGAAAAGTGAGACTTTCTTAGACAAGTAAACATGTCATGTGGTTTTCTCATCAAGAGAATGTTTCCACTCAAGCAGAGTGATGGGTTTTAAAACGTATCAGTCATCGGGACTTGTAGTGTTACATGACACACCGTTAGTCAAGTTTGAAAACGTTATTACAGGATACCCTCACGACAACGAGTTCTGTACGAACAGGCCTATAAGGAATTGAAAACTTCACAAAATTTGGATAATTTTATGTGCACTGGTACGCGTAATTGTCACGAGTGACAGTCGCACCAAAAAAGGAGACAGCTATGCCTATGTATTAGAGACCAAAATATACCGAAAGGGCTAACAATAATTTGTTATTATCATTATGAAACGAGAATTTAATCATATTATAGTTTTAGAGAAGATACGAGATATTATTGAACGACGTGGTGGGTAGCGAACAAGAAAATAGGAGAGGACAAAAAAAACAGGTTCTTTTTTTTGTCATTTGTTTTTTTTGGAGAACACTCCTAGACATCAGGTTCTATGGGCTTTGCATGTTGCATGTGCATAATATAATGTTCAACGTGGATGCAACTGGTTTCTATGACATGTTCAAATTCTTTCAACCATTACGCTGTTAATGTACGGGTACTTTTCCTGTATATTAACTTTTCTGCTGATTAAATCTTAAAACTCAACTAGGAGATTTGGATGTCGTGATTTTTATGGCATAAAATTTATCATTGATCTTGTCTGTAGGTAATCTACCAAGGTAATTATTACGACTAAAATAAATATTACTTACCTAAATTAGAAGCATTCACTCTACTTGGGTAGTTACGGAGTATATTGACCTAGACACCTAGCCTAGAGAAATATTCACACGCTTATATCTACGTTATCTACATACTAAGTGTTTACTTAAGTTACAAAATTTAGAAGCAACATTTCTTTGTGTTCATTTAAGCAAAAACTATTCCCTTTGTTTTTAATTTTACACTCTCATCATCTTGTATTGTAGGCGAACTTTCAACTATTCTCTTGGTGTTTACTTAAGTTACAAAATTTAGAAGCAACATTTCTTTGTGTTCATTTAAGCAAAAACTATTCCCTTTGTTTTTAATTTTACACTTTCATCATCTTGTATTGTAGGCGAACTTTCAACTGTTCTCTTATACTATCTTACTCTTAATCTTAAATTAAGTACCTTTACAATTACAACAAAAGAAATCTCATCTTGATCAAGTTTTTTTTCCAATTTAAACCGAATCGGTAACTTTATTTCAACTCACATTGAGTTGATCCAAGAACAATATTTTGTATTATTTCATAGTTTTGTGTTGCCTTACCGACAAGTGCCAGATTTTTTGTGACACATGTACAATTAGGTATATTTGTTGTAAAAATTACAGACTGCAGGGCAATTTTTATCACACTTCATGCCTATGCTTGGGTCTCTTTTATGATTTTACCGAGATCATTGCCAAATTAACTATCTTCCTCACTATTAGAACACGTTTAATTTTGTTGTCAGCCTCACAGCTTAGGTATATTTGTTGTAAAAATTACAGACTGCAGGGCAATTTTTATCACACTTCATGCCTATGCTTGGGTCTCTTTTATGATTTTACTGAGATCATTGCCAAATTAACTATCTTCCTCACTATTAGAACACGTTTAATTTTGTTGTCAGCCTCACAGTTTCAGCTGAAGTGATAAAAACTGCCCTACGTCATTAAGGTGGCTTATTATCTGTACTCATAAATTTCTTAAATACATAAATTCGTACTCAACTAATCAGGGATTACGATTTTCGTAGATTTTCTAATGTACGTATTATGTAGGTAATATTGATAAAAGTTCATTATTATGTATTCAATGCGCTAGCTAGGCGAACAAAGGTTTTGAAATTACATTTCTCAAAATTTTTATAAATTTATTTAGTCGTTCACAAAAGTTTACCTTTTCAAAATACCTCTACTTGGATATCATTAGATATTTCATTTTGATTCTAATTCAAATTGAAAGCTATACTCCTAATATTTAGATTATAAAAAGGGTTGTAGCATTTTAAAATATGATCTATATCGAGATGCGATCATGTTGAATGTAAATCATGAGAAAAACTCTCAATCTAACAAAACAATTTGTATGCGCGCCCGTAATTTGGGTGAGTATGCAATACACACAACAGAAGACTTAATCTATTGCGAATACCTACTGTCTCTACATATACATAGGTAACTCTACTTTTGATTAAGTCAATAGGTAACACTTTGCTTACCCGAAAACTACATTTTTCGTTAATCATAAAAATACACGTAAGCACTATAAATATTTTTATGATTAACGAAAAATGTAGTTCTCGGTTAAGCAAAGTGTTATTGACTTAATCAAAAGTAGAGTTACCTATTACTTTCAGATGTCTTTTCCTATTTTATTTTCATCCTATTTGTCGTCAATTCTATTGATTAAAATCGCTATAATAAAAGACAGAAAAACTGCCACTGGTTACCAAAATAACTGCCAATATTACGTAGCGCATAATTTAAACTAGAAAATTCAATTCGAGTATTCGATACCTCAAAATTTGAGACGCTCAATTTTTTGCCATTTATGTTAGTTTTGTTTGAAGGATATTTATTCTAACGTTATCATTTATTGTTTGATGAGTTCAACAATACGCCTAAATATGTTAGGTAGCACCTTCACCTTTGTACATGATTCGATAAGGATTTTTTTGGAAGATTATCATGAGTATTGGGAATCAATGGAAATTATTGGTATTTAAGGAACCATCACTGAAACCAAGATAAGAGTACCTACCTATAAGAAAGTTGTAGTGAAAGTATACCTGCTAAGAAAGTTAAGAAAATACAAATAGTTTTACACAACATTATGTACATTTGTACATATTTACTTAAATGTGACACTTGATATGTATGTATCAACTTGATGAAGGAATGAGCTGTTATGAAGAAAAGTTAGAACCCTTACGTAGCTTGTAATCTTTTTATAGAGTATTTCGGTAGCTATTAGCTATTGAAATACTCTTGTAGGTTGTAGATCCCCGTTCTATCGTTACTATCTACCTATACTTTTATGATACTTAGATTTAATATAATTATTTGAATGCAAATGCAAAATCAATGCAAGTTTTATTATTATAGGAATTTAAAGTAGCTTTTTTATATCTTAATCAAGTATTTATTTCTAAGGTTTCCATATGATTTCAGGCATCTTCTTGTGTAGGTATGTGCCAGTCATATACCTAATTATTACAATTTTTTGAACGAAATTTCTCTTAGTTCTTTTCTGTGTAGATGGTATTGAATGAGAAATTTTTATCAACAACATTTCATTTCATCTTTTGTTTTTCTTTAATATTTATTTGCTCAGGAGACTTAATTCTCAGCTTTAAGACAGGTTATCTCACATGTGGAATGCGTTTTTTACCTTATACATATTATTTGCATAGTTATGAACATCATTCCACCGGTTAGCTACCCGCTCATATAGGTATTTATGAAACATGACCCTCAAGAAAAGAAACCTATATTAATATCTACTCAATCATACACAAAGATAAGTGAAATGCCATTTGATGCAAAATTGCTAGTCATGCTACTCTTGTTGAGTTTCCCATAGATATTGTAATCCGTCCCTTCCTATATTTTAATCCGTCCCTTCCTATATTTTAATTCGCCCCCTCCTATATTTTAACTCGTCCCTCCTATATTTTAATCCGTCCCTTCCTATATTTTAATCCGTTCCTTCCTATATTTTAATCCGTTCCTCCCTACATTTTCATTCGTCCCTTCCTATATTTTAATCGGTCCCTCCCTATATTTTAATCCGTCTCTTGTTATATTTTAATCAGACCCTTCTGTATTTTAATATGCCTTTTGTTTGATTTTTCTTGCAGCCAATAAGCCGGACTTCTTCGATAGATCCATCATGGAGAATGTTGCCAAACGGTTGCAGATTTTCGAGAAATGTTCTCAGGGGGTCATCGAGTATTCTCAGGATATGAGCGTCACCATCTGTTTGAAAAACAAGGTGAGAAATCAGCATCACGATTGGTATAACCAGGGCCATCGTCTTTAATAAACGCCCTATGTTACTACGACCTGGTTAGATCTTTTATGATAGAAATTAGCATCACTTATGGGGACACTCACTTCTAAAAAGACTGTCCAAAGACATCTTACTACTGAGCGCAAGTTCCCTTGAGGTAGTGTCTATGGTACTAATCAAAATCTGGGCAGATGAGTACCTGAATTGGGTATTTGTTGAGAAATGGTCTCTTTGCTAATTGAATCAGTCTGTTATTCATAAGCCCATAGAAAAAGATACTTCGCCATCAATCTCGATTAAATAATATTATCTTCTAAAAAATCCTCGATTGCCTTTTCAGCCGAATTTTAAATGTTTTAAATAATCTTATCATATAGATTTATTATGATTAGTCTGAAATTATTGTATGAATACTCGTGTGAAGCCAGCTTGTCACTGCCAGGATTTACATTTTTTTACATTGCTTGCGTTGAATGAAAATAATAAAACATCACTTCATTTTAAGTGCTAATTTTGTTCTGGATTTCAAACCAAAGATCGGCTTACCTTACTAAACTTACTCACTGTGGGTATTGTATGCAGAAAACTCATACACAATATTTTCCGTCCAACTTTCTTTTCTTTCCTAAGATTGGGTCTGTTTGATATTATGGTTTAAACTCTTGTGCCATTAGCCCGGAATGTTGTACGTAGATATGTAACCCTGACTTGAAATCAACCTTTGATGCAGAAAAGTGAAGCTGATAGTTTTGTTTGTGCTGGTTCTGAATGTTCTTAACAAACCCACTGACGTGCAGCTCAATGTCAATTAATCTTTTGATCAGATATTCGTATTTCTATGCTTACTACTAATGAGTCGCTAACTGTACTCTGGGTGGGTTTGTAGGAAATAGACAGGAATTTGATCAGAGACGGCTAGATGAAACTTCCTATTTGAGTCTTTCGATAGATGGTGTGATTTTAGTTTCATTCAACTCAACATTGTAAGGCTGAAATGTAAAATGTACATACTGTGTGTTAATTTAATTTGATAGAGTTATATTTGGCTTTACATTTGAGTCACACGGTGTAAGGCCCAGTATTTTTTGATTCTTAGTTTCTAAAAAGACTGTCCAAAGACATCTTACTACTGAGCGCAAGTTCCCTTGAGGTAGTGTCTATGGTACTAATCAAAATCTGGGCAGAAGAGTACCTGAATTAGGTATTTGTTGAGAAATGGTCTCTTTGCTAATTGAATCAGACTGTTATTCTTAAGCCCATAGAAAAAAGATACTTCGCCATCAATCTCGATTAAATAATATTATCTTCTAAAAAATCCTTGATTGCCTTTTCAGTCGAATTTCATGTTTTAAATAATCATTTTGCTTGTTTAAATGGAAGATAATCCGTACCTTTTCGACCAATCAAGTAACCCATTTAATCAAGCAAAAAGATAATTCGGTCCCGAGTCTCATTAGCTATTAAATAATCTTCTTTAATTGCAGGTGGTGGCTACTAGAACATTACTGGATGGTGTCAGACAGAAGCTCGTTCGCTACTTCCCTCCGTTCGTGTAAGTACTTTCACAATAAATGGTATAGGCCGAATGTCCCTTACCATGTAGAACAAAACGGGTTCAAATCCCTAAGCTGACGAGAATTTATCAAGAAACATTTTGTCCACTAATGTGTTTCAACACTTGATTAGAAAGTAATGTATTGAAAAGGTATCTATGTGTACCAATATAATGTATTGTTATTTTTCTGTTTTCAGTATTGACGAGGAATGGGTACCCGTAGAAAGTGTAATAGGAACATACAAGAAAATAGCTTGGAGTTTAATATCAGAAACAGGAAAATACTATCTGATGAAGTATCTAGACAATCGCAAAAAACTAATTCACCAGCAAAAATCTTCAGATCTTGCGGCGGAATCAAAAAGTACATTAACACACAAGACTGACACGAAGAAAATACTGCACCAATGTGAGAAAAACAACAACTCAGTTCCTTCTAATCAAAATTTAATAGTAAAACGAATAACTAGGGCAAAAACAGCTGGTAAAGTAAAGTAGAAAACAGTTAAGTAATTGTTAATTTTTAGCCAAAGTACAAATTATTAAGTTATTTAATAAATTTTACAAATTTATTAAGTACCTAGAACCCATTATTTTATTAATTTACACTGTAGAGAATGTTCAGATTGTCTTCCATTTTGTAAATAACAAATTCTATTTTATTTATTTTTATTGAAAGAAACCACCTATGAATTTATTTATATTGATTCAAAATGAATTCAAACTCCAATATTTTTCGTGGTATACAACCAATGATTTATAGATACACCGTGTTTCTAGTCCCTTTCTCTAAGGTCTACTTTACATTTACATATAATATTTATCATTTCAAAATATTTGTCTTGGGTCCGGAACCACATCACCACCTATGAATTTATTTATATTGATTCAAAATGAATTCAAACTCCAATATTTTTCGTGGTATACAACCATTATAGATACACCGTGTTTCTAGTCCCTTTCTCTAAGGTCTACTTTACATTTACATATAATACTTATCATTTCAAAATATTTGTCTTGGGTCCGGAACCACATTCACTATTTTGCTTGTTTAAATGGAAGATAATCCGTACCTTTTCGACCAATCAAGTAACCCATTTAATCAAGCAAAAAGATAATTCGGTCCCGGGTCTCATTTCAAACAGTAATACGTAAATTAATAACTATCTACGTTTTTGTCTCATCCATCAAGCCTGAAGTAAAATGTAACATATTTTAACAGTCAGAGTACACGTAATCCTTACTGCAGGATGCTCTTCCTCTTTCCAAAATGGCATGCAGTCGTGAAAATATAGATGACCGTTCCTAGTTAATATCAAAGATGTACCTTGTACCTTCCTACCCACCCTAGTTTTCTTCTACTAAATAGGTAGTACTTACCTAAAGCTACAATTACAAACCTTAGGTACCTAACTCATGAAATATATGTATTAAATTCGATTTTCCGTATTTTCAAGACCATGCCAAAGGTTAAGATAATCTGAACTTTTCCTGCAAATAGGTAAGGTACCCGTTCAATAATACCTTGCCGGTAGATATGCATTTTTTAATCATTATTTTACTTCAAATTTGACAATTGTGTTTTCAAACATTGTATTGTATTGAGGCAAATGTGCTAGGAAAGGGATATTTCTTGTATTTCTAAACACTGATGAGGTGTTCGTAAGAAATTACCTATTCTATGTTCTGTGATCAATATTAACCACGCTCAGTTTGATTTTGAGAGATAGATAAATATCATTTTTCTTAGCATATGAGCCTGCCTACTTACTTATGTTGAGAATCACTAAGACTGAAAATCACTGCCTTTATTTAAATTTACTTACATATATTTTTTATGTAAAGAATTTAATTAAAAACCCTGTAGGTACTCATGATTGAAATTGCTTCGCATCGAAGTATTATTATGAATTAGGTATTTACTTATAGCCAGTGAATTTGTCCCCTTTTATATTTAGATTAGAAGTGTATTTTTAAGACGTGTTTACTTAAGTTACAAAATTTAGAAGCAACATTTCTTTGTGTTCATTTAAGCAAAAACTATTCCCTTTGTTTTTAATTTTACACTCTCATCATCTTGTATTGTAGGCGAACTTTCAACTATTCTCTTGTACTATCTTACTCTTAATCTTAAATTAAGTACCTTTACAATTACAACAAAAGAAATCTCATCTTGATCAAGTTTTTTTTCCAATTTAAACCGAATCGGTAACTTTATTTCAACTCACATTGAGTTGATCCAAGAACAATATTTTGTATTATTTCATAGTTTTGTGTTGCCTTACCGACAAGTGCCAGATTTTTTGTGACACATGTACAATTAGGTATATTTGTTGTAAAAATTACAGACTGCAGGGCAATTTTTATCACACTTCATGCCTATGCTTGGGTCTCTTTTATGATTTTACTGAGATCATTGCCAAATTAACTATCTTCCTCACTATTAGAACACGTTTAATTTTGTTGTCAGCCTCACAGTTTCAGCTGAAGTGATAAAAACTGCCCTACGTCATTAAGGTGGCTTATTATCTGTACTCATAAATTTCTTAAATACATAAATTCGTACTCAACTAATCAGGGATTACGATTTTCGTAGATTTTCTAATGTACGTATTATGTAGGTAATATTGATAAAAGTTCATTATTATGTATTCAATGCACTAGCTAGGCGAACAAAGGTTTTGAAATTACATTTCTCAAAATTTATAAAAAGTCGTTCACAAAAGTTTACCTTTTCAAAATACCTCTACTTGGATATCATTAGATATTTCATTTTGATTCTAATTCAAATTGAAAGCTATACTCCTAATATTTAGATTATAAAAAGGGTTGCAGCATTTTAAAATATGATCTATATCGAGATGCGATCATGTTGAATGTAAATCATGAGAAAAACTCTCAATCTAACAAAACAATTTGTATGCGCGCCCGTAATTTGGGTGAGTATGCAATACACACAACAGAAGACTTAATCTATTGCGAATACCTACTGTCTCTACATATACATAGGTAACTCTACTTTTGATTAAGTCAATAGGTAACACTTTGCTTACCCGAAGGTGAGTATGCAATACACACAACAGAAGACTTAATCTATTGCGAATACCTACTGTCTCTACATATACATAGGTAACTCTACTTTTGATGAAGTCAATAACACTTTGCTTACCCGAGAACTACATTTTTCGTTAATCATAAAAATACACGTAAGCACTATAAATATTTTTATGATTAACGAAAAATGTAGTTCTCGGTTAAGCAAAGTGTTATTGACTTAATCAAAAGTAGAGTTACCTATTACTTTCAGATGTCTTTTCCTATTTTATTTTCATCCTATTTGTCGTCAATTCTATTGATTAAAATCGCTATAATAAAAGACAGAAAAACTGCCACTGGTTACCAAAATAACTGCCAATATTACGTAGCGCATAATTTAAACTAGAAAATTCAATTCGAGTATTCGATACCTCAAAATTTGAGACGCTCAATTTTTTGCCATTTATGTTAGTTTTGTTTGAAGGATATTTATTCTAACGTTATCATTTATTGTTTGATGAGTTCAACAATACGCCTAAATATGTTAGGTAGCACCTTCACCTTTGTACATGATTCGATAAGGATTTTTTTGGAAGATTATCATGAGTATTGGGAAACTATGAACATGAGGTCTACGTACATTAGTAGCATAAAATTATACGTGTTCAAGGTGGGTAAAGACCAAGGTCAAATGAATTTCAGATTTACAAGGGCAATGCATTCATTATTGAACTCAAATCTCATTAGACACAACTGATATGCTCACAAAACTGTAAATAAAACAAACATTCATAGCGCGATACATATTCGTAACAACAGAGCGGTACAATTTATTTTAGCACGCGTCTTTCCACAAAGACAATTTTATTTGTTTGATAACATTTTTATGCATCTTACAAAAACTATGATAATGTTATGTGACAAATTACAACGGACATAAATTAAATTAATTTATTTGAAATTAACGATTGCTCTACCCACACTTAGAAGGTGTTTCCGTGATAAAATAGAAAAGAAAAGTATTTCGTAATAATTGAAATAATGGACTCGAGATGAAAATTAAAACCCCGCGACCGTCTGTAGTGTGGATGACCTAATAATGCTTTTTTATGTTTTGATTTGCTTTACAGGTTTTACAGCGGCGGCATATAACGCACCATTTAGATATTATTTCAACTCAATCTTCAAACAATCAAAGCAAGCACAGGGACTCTCTAGTAGCAAAATCAACGAGGAAAACCAATAAGAAGCTTCGGCAGAGGAGAATACCTTATTCGGGTAATGACTTTGTTGCTTTGATTTAACCTGGCTTGTTAGCTCAGTGATCATACGCTTCCCAGTTGATCAGGATGTTGCAAGTTCGAATTCCAGTCAAGGCATTGAATATTGTCCTCTATAAAGAATAATTATTTATCTTCGAATTTGACCACTGTAATTGACTTCTTTAACATTCATTCAAAAGATCAGTCTTCAAACATTCACAATATCAGCCTTGCGTCGTCACGTCGAAAACCCACTTCTTCAATTTGAATCTGAGGTGTCAATGTACACAAAATCTATTTATGTACGTTCATGCTTTGTCTTATTCTAATCCCCATGTATTCCAAGTTTTTGTTGAATAAGATGTCTAGTTTGATTTCTACAAAGATGGTTTCCTGCAGATAAGTATATTAGCATAGATATGTCTTATCTTAACCCATTTTTTTTTGGATTTCAACGTGAAAACGTTTTATCTGACTATCCCCAGAAAACCCACTTCTTCAATTTGAATCTGAGGTGTCAATGTACACAAAATCTATTTATGTACGTTCATGCTTTGTCTTATTCTAATCCCATGTATTCCAAGTTTTTGGTGAATCGATTCTTAGTATTATTTAAAATTCTTGCAGATCGTTTAGTTCAATTTTATCTAGAATAAATTGTATAGTCTCTTCGGTATTACTTAAAATTTGAGTCCATCAGAAGAACGATTCACATGACGGGCGTATTGCTACGCACTTATGACAGTTTTCAACCTCAACACCATAATTTGGCTCCGAGTCTAATGTTTGAATTTACAAATTTACATAAAAGTGTGTTCATAGAATTTATTGACCTTTAATTTGTATGGATATCTTCTAGGTATTCGAGTACTTTTCTCGTCTATTTTTCAAAATATTACGAATAAATCTTTGAAATTTAATCTTCTAAGTACAACAAATGATTGGATTTTTTAAAAGAGAAATTTCGTCCATCTTGCAGAACCATGTGCACATTTTTATCACTGTAGCACTAAGCATAAGCACTGCATGAATGGATTATAGATACCATATTTAGAGCAATTTCTAATATGAACCAACCCAAACAAAAAGGTACCTATTATGTATTTTTAAAAAGTGGGCCGAACTGAGGGATAATTAATTAAAAATACCATTTACGACAAATTGGTTTCATACACAATATTTTCCGTCCAACTTTCTTTTCTTTCCTAAGATTGGGTCTGTTTGATATTATGGTTTAAACTCTTGTGCCATTAGCGCGGAATGTTGTACGTAGGTATGTAAACCTGACTTGAAATCAACCTTTGGATTTTCCCTTATTACTTATAATTTGTATCCGGCCTTGCTTTTTATTATTTGTTAGAATTTTAAATTTATTTGAATATGATTGTAAATGTTTGTATCATGTGTAATATACGAGTCAAGTGTTACGTACTCTGTGTTTATGTTTCTTTTGAAAGAAATGTATATATCATATAGATTTATTATGATTAGTCTGAAATTATTGTATGAATACTCGTGTGAAGCCAGCTTGTCACTGCCAGGATTTACATTTTTTACATTGCTTGCGTTGAATGAAAATAATAAAACATCACTTCATTTTAAGTGCTAATTTTGTTCTGGATTTCAAACCAAAGATCGGCTTATCTTACTAAACTTACTCACTGTCATGTGGGTATTGTATGCAGAAAAGTGAAGCTGATAGTTTTGTTTGTGCTGGTTCTGAATGTTCTTAACAAACCCACTGACGTGCAGCTCAATGTCAATTAATCTTTTGATCAGATATTCGTATTTCTATGCTTACTACTAATGAGTCGCTAACTGTACTCTGGGTGGGTTTGTAGGAAATAGACAGGAATTTGATCAGAGACGGCTAGATGAAACTTCCTATTTGAGTCTTTCGATAGATGGTGTGATTTTAGTTTCATTCAACTCAACATTGTAAGGCTGAAATGTAAAATGTACATACTGTGTGTTAATTTAATTTGATAGAGTTATATTTGGCTTTACATTTGAGTCACACGGTGTAAGGCCCAGTATTTTTTGATTCTTAGTATTATTTAAAATTCTTGCAGATCGTTTAGTTCAATTTTATCTAGAATAAATTGTATAGTCTCTTCGGTATTACTTAAACTTTGAGTCCATCAGAAGAACGATTCACATGACGGGCGTATTGCTACGCACTTATGACAATTTTCAACCTCAACACCATAATTTGGCTCCGAGTCTAATGTTTGAATTTACAAATTTACATAAAAGTGTGTTCATAGAATTTATTTACCTTTAATTTGTATGGATATCTTCTAGGTATTCGAGTACTTTTCTCGTCTATTTTTCAAAACATTACGAATAAATCTATTAAAATTTAATCTTCCAAGTACAACAAATGATGGGATTTTTTAAAAGAGAAATTTCGTCCATCTTGCAGAACCATGTGCACATTTTTATCACTGTAGCACTAAGCAACTAAGCATAAGCACTGCATGAATGGATTATAGATACCGTATTTAAAGCAATTTCTAATATGAACCAACCCAAACAAAAAGTTAGTAAAATAAATAATATTTATTTTACTACTATATAGGTACCTATTATGTATTTTTAAAAAGTGGGCCGAACTGAGGGATAATTAATTAAAAATACCATTTACACATGTTGACCTCAAGTTGTGTTACAACTCGGAACATTCATAGGTACCTATCAATTGATTCTCTTCGTTATGTAACAATCAACTTGAGCTTTACTGTTTCTCTCTAACTTGTAGTTCTTGATTTGACCATTATACTAAACCTATTCGTATTTTCAACGAAGACGGACGCGTTTGAAGTCAAAGTAAGATCTGAAGTAAATCAAGGGGTAAAAAAGTGCAGATTTCATCATTTTATAGATATTAGGGCTCTTTTTGAGGTACCTACCTTTTTTGGTTCTCTCTGGTATCATTAAGTAAATGTAGGCACCCCTCCTCAAGGCACCTATTAAGGAGGAACAGAGGTAGGTACCTCCCTTCCTTCTTGACTCAAGAAAAATCGAAACAAAAAATAGAAAGTAATAGGTGAAGTAAATCAAGGGGTAAAAAAGTGCAGATTTCATCATTTTATAGATATTAGGGCTCTTTTTGAGGTACCTACCTTTTTTGGTTCTGTCTGGTATCATTAAGTAAATGTAGGAAACCTTCCTCCACTAGGCACCTATTAAGGAGGAACAGAGGTAGGTACCTCCCTTCCTTCTTGACTCAAGAAAAATCGAAACAAAAATAGGTATAGTTACCTATATTTACCTACCTAGGTTTAGCAACCACTGTTTTCGAGATTGTTGATAAGACACTAGCGCTAGAAGATCCGAGCTGTGTATCGCGGAACTAACATTAAAAACAAAGTGACGTAAAAACTAAAAACCAACTGTTGAATGAACTCTTTTCTGAAATTCTGAAATAGTTCTAGTTTTTTGTAAATTTGTGATTTATATTTAATTAATTTGTGATAAACTTTAAAGTTTCAAGTTTAATTGTTCCATAATGATGCCCAGTCAATGTACCTGACGCTTTGTTATTTATGTTTTAGTTCATGTGATATTAGAACTCTTGTCTTCCAACTCTTGTGATAGTTCAATTGAATCCTTTGGTCTGTGATGATCATCTTATTTCTACTTCCCAACTTTGTTGACATGTGAAACATTATGGATGGGTCGGCCGACGATGAAAACACAGAAGTTTTATTTTCGTTGAGTAAGTAATACCTTCCTTTCATACCCATTGCAGAACATCAAGGGTAAAATCCTATATGCAGGAGGATTAGAGATAGTTGTATGAGTTGCCTTGATAAAAATCACATAGGTACTAGATGCTTGTCTTACATACAATAAAATTATTGTTATCATGGGAGCTGCTTCACCAGATTACCAATTTCTAATTTGACAGAATTGCTAGATCTCATTTTCAAAAAGAATATTCTGTTCTTGTCATGTGATTATTTTGATACAATTGGTACCTCAAAGTTGGTCTTCAAAATCTATTGCATTGGGTTCAAATGTTACAAAAGATTAATTTTATTACTGTGAGTAATTTTCTCACTAAATCTCCATTGCAGAACATCAAGGGTAAAATCCTATATGCAGGAGGATTAGAGATAGTTGTATGAGTTGCCTTGATAAAAATCACATAGGTACCTACTAGATGCATGTCTTACATACAATAAAATTATTGTTATCATGGGAGCTGCTTCACCAGATTACCAATTTCTAACTTGACAGAATTGCTAGATCTCATTTTCAAAAAGAATATTCTGTTCTTGTCATGTGATTATTTTGATACAATTGAAACCTTAAAGTTGATCTTCAAAATGTATTGCATTGGGTTCAAATGTTACAAAGGATTAATTACTGTGAGTAATTTCCTCACTAAATCTATACATTAGGTACCATAAATAGGTAATTACATCAACTTAAATCTATTTAATAATACTTACTTACCTACCTAGGTACTTTCTGAATCTCAATTATTGAGTAAGGAGGGATCAAATAAAACTAAAAAAATAACAAAGTTATTTTGTGAATAAAGATGGACCTGGGATGATTCAAAAAAGAACTTCTTACTCCAAACTAAACTTTTTTCATCCCATGCACAGAAAAAAAATGCTATTTTGTCATTTTATTCTGTGCAAGGAATAAGATGTACAAAATAATTTAACTGCCCATTGATTCTGCTGCTACCTAAGTAATATTAGTGGAGATGTCAAATTTCCCAATCTTATTCCTGGGGAAATGCATATTTTATATTTGATGGTTTTTGATGCAGGGACATTTGGCATCTCCTCTAATATTAGTGGAGATGTCAAATTTCCCAACATTATTCCAGGAGAAATACCTACATATTTTTAAGTTTGAGGGTTTTTAATTTTTAAAGTGATGCAGGGGCATTTGGCATCTCCTCTAATAATATTATTAGTGGAGATGCCAAATTTCCCAACCTTATTCCAGGGGAAATGTAAGTATATTTCAGTTTAGGGATTTGTATTTTAAAGTAATGCAGGGGCATTTGGCATCTCCTCTAATAATGGTGGAGATGTCAAATTTCCCAACATTATTCCAGGAGAAATACCTACATATTTTTAAGTTTGAGGGTTTTTAACTTTTAAAGTGATGCAGGGGCATTTGGCATCTCCTCTAATAATATTATTAGTGGAGATGCCAAATTTCCCAATCATCCATCAAGCCTGAAGTAAAATGTAACATATTTTAACAGTCAGAGTACACGTAATCCTTACTGCAGGATGCTCTTCCTCTTTCCATAATGGCATGCAGTCGTGAAAATATGACCGTTCCTAGTTAATATCAAAGATGTACCTACCTACCCACCCTAGTTTTCTTCTACCCAATAGGTAGTACTTACCTAAAGCTACAGTTACAAACCTTAGGTACCTAACTCATCAAATATATTATGTATTAAATTCGATTTTCCATATTTTCAAGACCATGCCAAAGGTTAAGATAATCTGAACTTTTCCTGCAAATAGGTAAGGTACCCGTTCAATAATACCTTGCCGATAGATATGCATTTTTTAATCATTATTTTACTTCAAATTTGACAATTGTGTTTTCAAACATTGTATTGTATTGAGGCAAATGTGCTAGGAAAGGGATATTTCTTGTATTTCTAAACACTGATGAGATGTTCGTAAGAAAGTACCTATTCTATGTTCTGTGATCAATATTAACCACGCTCAGTTTATTTGACAATTGTGTTTTCAAACATTGTATTGTATTGAGGCAAATGTGCTAGGAAAGGGATATTTCTTGTATTTCTAAACACTGATGAGGTGTTCGTAAGAAATTACCTATTCTATGTTCTGTGATCAATATTAACCACGCTCAGTTTGATTTTGAGAGATAGATAAATATCATTTTTCTTAGCATATGAGCCTGCCTACTTACTTATGTTGAGAATCACTAAGACTGAAAATCACTGCCTTTATTTAAATTTACTTACATATATTTTTTATGTAAAGAATTTAATTAAAAACCCTGTAGGTACTCATGATTGAAATTGCTTCGCATCGAAGTATTATTATGAATTAGGTATTTACTTATAGCCAGTGAATTTGTCCCCTTTTATATTTAGATTAGAAGTGTATTTTTAAGACGTGTTTACTTTTCAGTTACATGAAGAGCTTTCTAAGTTGAATAAAAACACAATATTTCAAAAAAGGCAATGTCGCATATCCTAAATTAATTATTAGATTTATTTACATTGAAATTAAATAAAATATTTATACCCCAGTTTTCCTTCTTTTTATTTCATTTAATAAAAAAATATTATTGTGAAAATATATTTCAACATTTTGTATTATTTATTTTATTTAATTATACTGAATATAAGAAAAAAATCCTACCTAATATAATCTGCTTTGTTTTTCATTTACTTATTTAGATTTCTTGTTATCTCCTCTAATATTAGTGGAGATGACAAAATTTCCAACCCTATTCCAGGGGAAATACATTATTAATTTGGGGGAGGGCTTTGTATTTCAGAAGGGTTATGTTAGAAGTAGTGCTGGGGCACTTGCCATCTCCTCTAATATTAGGGGAGATGACAAATTTCCCAACCTTATTCTAGGGGAATGCATACTTCATGTTTGATGGTTTCTGATGCAGGCGCATTTGGCATCTCCTCTAATATTAGTGGAGATGACGAATGTCCCAACTTTACTTTAATTAGAATACACAAGGCTCGTCTTGTATTAAAGAACAATCGTAATTTCAAAGTGAAGCAAAGGCATTTAGCAGCTCCTCTAATATTATTGGAGACGTCAGAATTCTCTGGACGTAAGAATGTAGGTACTGATATTGTTGGGGATCAACTGTCGAATTGGCACACACGGACTGCAGATGCAAGCTAATAATTGGTAATAATATATTCGTAAGACTATTTTCTCATTCTAAGACGTACCTGATCTCTTTTTGTATCACCTCATAAAAGACTCTGGGATTGAAGAATTTCTCTCAACGTATTGTACATTTATTCAGTACATTACAAGTCCATCACACCAGCATAAAACACCTAGCTTTATAAAGCGTATACCCTATTGTTGACTGGTATCCTTTCTACTTGGTCCTTGATAAATACCTAAGAGTATTCAAAATAACTGCACTCATGGCTTAACCACTAGAGAAGGTATCAGATACGAAGTAGAGGTAGGTAGGTAATAAAGTAATTTATTGACATCTTCAGACCTTTTCTTCTTCCTCTTGATTGTACTTGGGTATTAACTCCTAGGTAGATACTCTTGTAAGTAGGTTTAATTGACCGAATTGAACAAATAATAATAATAATAGTGCTTATTTATACTGTCAAGTGAAAACAGGTGACGTCGCGCGACATTGTCGCGCGATTTTGTCGCACGACAGAGGTCGCGTTGGTGGAAATCCACCTTAAGACGTACCTGATCTCTTTTTGTATCACCTCATAAAAGACTCTGGGATTGAAGAATTTCTCTCAACGTATTGTACATTTATACAGTAGGTACATTACAAGTCCATCACACCAGCATAAAACACCTAGCTTTATAAAGCGTATACCCTATTGTTGACTGGTATCCTTTCTACTTGGTCCTTGATAAATACCTAAGAGTATTCAAAATAACTGCACTCATGGCTTAACCACTAGAGAAGGTATCAGATACGAAGTAGAGGTAGGTAATAAAGTAATTTATTGACATCTTCAGACCTTTTCTTCTTCCTCTTGATTGTACTTGGGTACTAACTCCTAGGTAGATACTCTTGTAAGTAGGTATAATTGACCGAATTGAACAAAGTGAGGTCTATCTAGGTGATTTGTCTATTGGTTCGATTTAAAGAAATTTGGCAAACTTATTTTCTAACGCGTGAAAGAAATGTGCTCATTGGAATTTAGGCCTGATCGGACCTTTACTGGAGTGCATACCCTTCAAGTAATATTCATATGCGAATGCACGATATTTTGCGAAAAGCTACGGATTTTTGCACCAAGCCACTAACCTGATCGCCGCCGCCTATTGAACTTCAGGCCTGGCCATTCGCCGATCTCTAGTAAACTTGAATCTCGCTTTCTGAAAGAATGGGCTCTGATTAGAAATGGAATTTCGGCATCTCCACAAAAGAACTTCTTACTCCAAACTAGACTTTTTTCATTCCATGCACAGAAAAAAAATGCTATTTTGTCATTTTATTCTGTGCAAGGAATAAGATATGCAAAATAATTTAACTGCCCATTGATTCTGCTGCTACCTAAGTAATATTAGTGGAGATGACAAATTTTCCAACCTTATTCCTGGGGAAATGCATATTTTATATTTGATGGTATTTGATGCAGGGACATTTGGCATCTCCTCTAATATTAGTGGAGATGTCAAATTTCCCAATCTTATTCCTGGGGAAATGCATATTTTATGTTTGATTTTTTGTGATGCAGGGGCATTTGGCATCTCCTCTAATGTTAGTGGAGATGTCCCTAGTATTTATAAAATGTTTTTTTGCTCATTTTCTTAAAAGAATCTTTTAATTATTTATGGTCGCATACTCCTGTTTTCAACAGACTTTTCTCTCAGTTATCTAGCTAAGTAGTATGACTTTTTTCTGTTCCAATTGTATTTCACTAATGAAATTACCCAACTGATGTTTTTCATTAAACGATTTTCTCCTTCAATTGATTCTCGTTTCGGACCAGATATCAGATTATCAAACGAGATGTAGGTAATCTAATCGAGTGAAGTCATTAATCAGGTTCTATAATCGATCTCAGTGGTTAAGTGTTAAGTCGTTCCGTTTAAACCGATAACAGATCAGGGGTCTTGTTTACCGGATATTAGGAATGCTATAATAAAAGACTGTCACTTTCTCGGGTTAACTGGTCCACTTAGCAGTCTAGTTATGAGACAGAGTCTTCTTCTTATTCATTCCAACTTATTTTGCTGATGATGTCTTGAGACCATTTAAATTTTCTCTCTTTAACTGGTCTTTCTTTCCATCCCCTTGTTATTTGGACAGCATAAACCAGAAAAGAACCACCCACAAAAAGAATTACACCATAGATGGTTCTTCTCTGCTCAATGCTGTCCATTTAAATTTCACCTTGAAATCCGGGCCTTTTCTTGGGCATTTTTTCACCCTTGACAGAGCTGTATATTTAAGGTTAATAAAAGGAATTGTGTTAAGCATGAATGCTTCTTCGATGTTTCGTTCCTCTTTCAATAAACAGTGTTCTTTTTTCCTCGACTTGATATGGACTCGAAGTACCAACCTCCAGATCCGAGTTCACCAACAAGTGAGCTATTGAGATAGGTTGTTTTAGATTTATTGTCCACTGGTTAATAAGTTACCGACTAGCAGCTAGCTGATGGAAAAGCTAGTTGAAATATTACCTTGGATTTTATTTCTGAACAAAATTAGAAAAAAAAAAAAAAAAAAAAAAAAAATGCATGTAAGAAACGGATTCCTATAATCCTATAATGTCGGCCAACGGTCAGACCCGCTGTCAGACCGTCTGACAGAACTAGGTCTCAAGCATTTTCCGCCACTCACGTTCTGACTGTTGACAGACCCCGGTCTGTCAGGAGGTCTGAGTTTGATTGGCTGGCATTGTAAACTCCAAAGTCCAACCAAATATTACTTTACAGTTTAGGTACCAATTTGACCGATTGAATTGTTAACAAGGTTTCTATTACGTCAATAAACATAGAATTTTCCGAAGTTAGGTATCCACCTTCGACCTGTGTGTAACGCTATAATTTATCATAATTATGTGCATGCGATAATTGGCATGGACATTGTTATTGTGTATTTTTCACTTACTTAAGCCCATACTCATACCCAGTATCCCAGATGTATTCTTTTTCAAACTACATTGGAGTAAATTTTGGTTCTTTACAACTTGAAGAAGATTCAATTAATTTGTATCTCTACCTCCGACCTTCAATAATTCATAACTCTAGATAGTCTTTAATCTTTCGAAGTACACATTATAGTTTCGGAAGCACATGGTTCTATGGCATTACAGATCAGAGATAGGTATTTTCCCTTGTAGACCGAGAAAATTGTCGATCCCAAAAACATTGTCCCATGTTTATTTTGCGATTACCAACCAATTTTTTCACTGGGTTTGAGTTACGTACGTCAAAGGATATCTTGAAGTCAAACTTACCATGCCATTTGCATTGTTTTCCATATAAAAAATAGACTAACGTGTCTGACTTTCAAAATAGGATGGACGAAAATATGATATTCAAAAGGGCATGAAAAATGTTTAGCATAAATTAATATATTCAAAATGCTTTTTATAACCTTCCTTTATTCTCATTGGCTGCCCCAAAACTTATAATATTTTTGCCTTTCGTCTCCCCAATCGATTCTCTACACCTCTTTCCTTGACAACAAAAGCGAAACGTTTCCATGAAACAGTATCTACACTTTATAAACCTCAAATGTTATAATAGCACAATAACTTTTCTGGACCATTACGCAGAAGGTTTGAAATGTTATTTCCTGATTGGGGGTAAATAGTAAAATAGTGCTTATTTATACTACCCGCTCCCTACACCCCAGCAGTACTTAGGGTACTACTATTATTGTGGTCCAATTCTCAAACAATATTCTGGATGAAATTATACATGCTTCGGCTGGGAGTGAACCCAAGCTCTCCTGATGACCAGATGAATGACTTAACCACTACACCAAGGGTACTACTATTATTGTGGTCCAATTCTCAAACAATATTCTGGATGAAATTATACATGCTTCGGCTGGGAGTGAACCCAAGCTCTCTTGATGACCAGATGAATGACTTAACCACTACACCACCTAGCAACTAGGCAGCCCATTTGCTGATTCACTGCCACACAAATTCTTGAAGAAATGTTCGTGCTGATCGACATGTTTAGGTTAAAAGGTATTGCTGACAGGTACATAGACTGGTTATTATGATGAAACAATTATCCGTAATTTTTTGAGCTTTTGACTCCATTATAAAAGACCTTTGAAGGGTTGAGTGGTAGACTATGCCTTTATGATCGCCTATAGTTTTCTGACCCCTTGGGTTGGGTCGTGGGTCCGCTGTTTATTTTGATTTTTGCTGATTCCGCTGTGGGTCCGCTGATTAAAACGCAGACCCCTTGGGAACGGGAAAAGACAAAGAAGAAGATGAGTTCATTCCTTAACCTCTTAAAATTTCATGTTAAATAGTAGGAGGTAGCAGGTAAGAAATGCAGAAGCTAGGATATTCTATTTACTTTCTATTTTTCATATAAAATGTAAAAAGGTATTGCTGACAGGTACATAGACTGGTTATTATGATGAAACAATTATCCGTAATTTTTTGAGCTTTTGACTCCATTATAAAAGAGCTTTGAAGGGTTGAGTACTCGTAGGTAATAGACTATGCCTTTATGATCGCCTATAGTTTTCTGCCCCCTTGGGTTGGGTCGTGGATCCGCTGATTATTTCGATTTTTGCTGATTCCGCTGTGGGTCCGCTGATTAAAACGCTATTTCCCAACCCCCTGATTCCTGGTGTTTACTGTTTACCCTTATTAGAGGTACATAAAGTTCCAATGTTAGAGATCTTACAGGGTACTCTAACGGTGCGGCGGCCAATTTCGAAGAGGTGAAGTAGAAAACTGAGTTTTTCATAGCGAGAAGCATTCTAGTGACCCAAAAAACAACCTTGGCCCAAACTTCTTACTTTGGTACAAAATGAAAAGGTACATGACTCATCCCTAAAGGGAATTTAGCTAAAAATATAAATGGGTATAATAATGGTGTGGTGCACACCAAAATGGGATTTTATATTTATAAACTTATTATTTGTAGTAGTAATAAACTTTATATAAACTTATTAATTATTTGTAGAAAAAAAAGGTGTTACATCAACTTCTTACTTTGGTACAAAATGAAAAGGTACATGACTCATCCCTAAAGGGAATTTAGCTAAAAATATAAATGGGTATAATAATGGTATGAAGCACACCAAAATGGGATTTTATATTTATAAACTTATTATTTGTAGTAATAATAAACTTTATATAAACTTATTAATTATTTGTAGAAAAAAAAGGTGTTACATATTGTAAACCACTGGTCATATTTTGCCCAATGAAAACATTCACACATACAAATTTGCTTTAAACGTTTTTATTAAAGCTATGAATTACACACACCGTCGTAAATTATCGTTCTTTTTCCGCACCAAAGGTTTACTATTGAGAGTGGTGTTGATTAATTTTCCGCTTTGCTACTTCAGCAGATGTATGTCGGAAATAAATGCCGGACACACGTTTTATTGCTCACATGATTTCCTACTCTGTTGATGCATTTGAAATATTTGAATATAATTAGCTATGTAGAGCGAGGAGGGTGTTCAGGAGTGCTGATCTGTAAATTTTCACCTGTGTTTTATATTATTTTATTCAAGTACTTATGTATTTTTATATATATTTTGTCGTACCTATCTTGTATGTCGGAAATAAATGCCGGACACACGTTTTATTGCTCACATGATTTCCTACTCTGTTGATGCATTTGAAATATTTGAATATAATTACCTATGTAGAGCGAGGAGGGTGTTCAGGAGTGTTGATCTGTAAAATTTCACCTGTGTTTTATATTATTTTATTCAAGTACTTATGTATTTTTATATATATTTTGTCGTATCTTCAAAAGTTGGCTTTTGCGGGTCTCAATTTTCTGCTTCTTTGTTGGGTTGGTTTTGACAAATGTTTTTTGGCCACAACGATCATAGGAGCTTGATTTTAACACTAGATCTCTTGCCTTTTCGCTGCAAATTGAAATTAAAGGACCTACCTAATATTTATAAAATGTTTTTTTGCACATTTTCAAGAATCTTTTGCTTATTTATGGTCGCATAGGTTTTGACAAATGTTTTTTGGCCACAACGATCATAGGAGCTTGATTTTAACACTAGATCTCTTGCCTTTTCGCTGCAAATTGAAATTAACGGACCTACCTAGTATTTATAAAATGTTTTTTTGCTCATTTTCTTAAAAGAATCTTTTAATTATTTATGGTCGCATACTCCTGTTTTCAACAGACTTTTCTCTCAGTTATCTAGCTAAGTAGTATGACTTTTTTCTGTTCCAATTGTATTTCACTAATGAAATTACCCAACTGATGTTTTTCATTAAACGATTTTCTCCTTCAATTGATTCTCGTTTCGGACCAGATATCAGATTATCAAACGAGATATAGGTAATCTAATCGAGTGAAGTCATTAATCAGGTTCTATAATCGATCTCAGTGGTTAAGTGTTAAGTCGTTCCGTTTAAACCGATAACAGATCAGGGGTCTTGTTTACCGGATATTAGGAATGCTATAATAAAAGACTGTCACTTTCTCGGGTTAACTGGTCCACTTAGCAGTCTAGTTATGAGACAGAGTCTTCTTCTTATTCATTCCAACTTATTTTGCTGATGATGTCTTGAGACCATTTAATAATCGATCTCAGTGGTTAAGTGTTAAGTCGTTCCGTTTAAACCGATAACAGATCAGGGGTCTTGTTTACCGGATATTAGGAATGCTCTAATAAAAGACTGTCACTTTCTCGGGTTAACTGGTCCACTTAGCAGTCTAGTTATGAGATCAGAGTCTTCTGCTTATTCATTCCAACTTATTTTGCTGATGATGTCTTGAGACCATTTTACCCGCGACCTAGAGCGTACAAGGTAGATGGGCTACCCTCCAAGCTAACTAGGCTGGCGGTGTACCTTTAATATACAAGATAAAGATGATTTTGACCTCTTGAAGGAATACAGTGATAGATAGATTTGATTTGAAATAACCAAATTTATTTTGATTGAATATTTCGGGTGTTAGTCATGCATATTAGTTGGTCCTGTACGACCCGCGACCTAGAGCGTACAAGGTAGATGGGCTACCCTCCAAGCTAACTAGGCTGGCGGTGTACCTTTAATATACAAGATAAAGATGGTTTTGACCTCTTGAAGGAATACAGTGATAGATAGATTTGATTTGAAATAACCAAATTTATCTTGATTGAATATTTCGGGTGTTAGTCATTCATATTTGTTGGTCCTGTACCTATCTATTTTCAGAGAAAAGGAAAAGAAATTAAGGGAGTGAAATGATACAAAACCTTTCTAGTATTAGCATTCCTTTTATTATACATATCTGAACTAAAATATATTTCGATGGAAAGGGTTGACTTATTTTATCAATATTTTCATTGTTGCTAAGGAACTTGGGCTAACTACGTATTACCGAGGTTGTTTCCATTTTGAAACATTCAAAGAAAGAAAAAAAATAGATGTTCCCTTACCTCTTGTCCTCAATGACATGGCAATGTATTCAAGTTCTCTCATCTCGTTTTTCCCCTATTTGTTTTGTTTTCAAGTTCAACTTTTACTGGAAAGTTTTGGGGAAAAATGCTGCTAAATATAGTCATGTTTACGATTTTACTGAAGGAATATTAATACTCTTTGGCAGGGAGTTTGGTTAAATTGGCTCTCTCCAGCACAGAAGTGATAAGAATTAATACTAACATTCAAGATGGCAACTAGATTAACGAGGTTAAAAGTTACTGGACTTTGAGTCCTTCGAAAACGCTCTCAAATCAACAAACAACTTTCTCCTTATTGGCTGTGAAATGAAACAGCCTAGTTTGTACCTCTGGTTTGAAAAACATAATCTGAATTTAACGCCAAAATAACCATTGAAGTTAGGGCCCCAAACCACCTTTCTTTATGGAAGTGGCCATACAATGTACTCCATATTGGGAGCACAAATTAGCACGAGTATTCCAAAGCTATTTCCTTCCAAAACAGAAAGAGAGTTATGTAGAGCTTGGCTTTCCTATTTGATTTTCTGGGAGCTTGTCCATTTGATTTTTTGGTCAACTCAAGCCAATTTGATCAAAGTGAATTATTCCTACTAACACCAATCTGCAGGGTTTTGATCGAATGAAAATATCCTAGATCCAAGACCAGTTAGTAATAAAATTCAGCTACTTCTCTTCATAGTTGCAGGATTATCGTGTCTAGAGTAAGTACGGTGGATGGTTGATATGCGATCACCTGCATTTTTCTGCTGGCCTAGCTGGATAAAATTCCATACCTCGGCTGGGATTGAACCCACGCCCTCCTGTTTACCAGGCGAGCGCCTTGACCACTACACCACCGAGGCACACCAAAGTGAGGTCTATCTAGGTGATTTGTCTATTGGTTCGATTTAAAGAAATTTGGCAAACATATTTTTTAACACGTGAAATTTGCTCATTGGAGTTGAGGCCTGATCGGACCTTAACTGGAGCGCATACCCTTCAAGTAATATTCATATGCAAATGTACGATATTTTGCGGAAAGCTACGGATTTTTGCACCAAGCCACTAACCTGATCGCCACCGCCTATTGAACTTCAGGCCTGGCCATTCGCCGATCTCCAGTAAACTTGAATCTCGCTTTCTGAAAGAATGGGCACTGATTAGAAATGGAATTTTGGCATCTCCACTAGAAAATAATTTTGAGCCCATTTCCAGCTCTTATTTAAGAGACCGTAGTGATAATCTACACTTACTTTCTCATTTACGCGACTGACGAAAGGAGTTCTGTTTTGTTTTGAAAAATACCAATGACATGTTGACCTCAAGTTGTGTTACAACTCGGAACATTCATAGGTACCTATCAATTGATTCTCTTCGTTATGTAACAATCAACTTGAGGTTTACTGTTTCTCTCTAACTTGTAGTTCTTGATTTGACCATTACACTAAACCTATTCGTATTTTCAACGAAGACGGACGCGTTTGACAGATTTTATGAAGGGTTGCGTGTTCAGAGCTTACTGTCAACTAAGATTTACCTAGTTAATATTTGTGTATTTAATCATAATAATAATAATAGCTTAGGGGGTTGTCCTTTCTTCACTTCAACTAACGCTAGTAGCCCTTGCTGTGTTGGAAACCAAAGTTTTTGTTGTTCGTCATCCCTTGGGTATTAAACGGACAAACCAACTGATGCGGTTTATTGAGCATACAATTAGGGTGGTCAAGTTTATGTTTGCCATTCGAAATGTGTGTATATGTACACTGTACACCTTTAATACAAGAGCATATACGGGTATGGTGTACTTTTTTAAGACGTTTGATAAAGGAAACTGTAACTGCTAAGGTCTTATCGTCCCTAAAGCCAAGAGAGAAGACATACATGATAGGAGAAAGCTAGCCGTTCGGAGAACGAGCCTTATCTGTTTAAAATCTGCCCCGGGCGAGAATCGAACCCGCGACCCTGACCCCTTGGGAACGGGAAAAGACAAAGAAGAAGATGAGTTCATTCCTTAACCTCTTAAAATTTCATGTTAAATAGTAGGAGGTAGTAGTAAAGGTAAGAGAGGCAGAAGCTAGGATATTCTATTTACTTTCTATTTTTCATATAAAATGTAGACCATTTAAATTTTCTCTCTTTAACTGGTCTTTCTTTCCATCCCCTTGTTATTTGGACAGCATAAAGCAGAAAAGAACCACCCACAAAAAGAATTACACCATAGATGGTTCTTCTCTGCTCAATGCTGTCCATTTAAATTTCACCTTGAAATCCGGGCCTTTTCTTGGGCATTTTTTCACCCTTGACAGAGCTGTATATTTAAGGTTAATAAAAGGAATTGTGTTAAGCATGAATGCTTCTTCGATGTTTCGTTCCTCTTTCAATAAACAGTGTTCTTTTTTCCTCGACTTGATATGGACTCGAAGTACCAACCTCCAGATCCGAGTTCACCAACAAGTGAGCTATTGAGATAGGTTGTTTTAGATTTACAAAGCTATTTCCTTCCAAAACAGAAAGAGAGTTATGTAGAGCTTGGCTTTCCTATTTGATTTTCTGGGAGCTTGTCCATTTGATTTTTTGGTCAACTCAAGCCAATTTGATCAAAGTGAATTATTCCTACTAACACCAATCTGCAGGGTTTTGATCGAATGAAAATATCCTAGATCCAAGACCAGTTAGTAATAAAATTCAGCTACTTCTCTTCATAGTTGCAGGATTATCGTGTCTAGAGTACGGTGGATGGTTGATATGCGATCACCTGCATTTTTCTGCTGGCCTAGCCATGTACATGAAACAATTTAAGGGGTTTTAGCTGTTAAATTTGGCATCCTGATTTCCATTTGAAGAACATTCATCAAGGGTTAGTCCTACTTTATATAACCTCCAAGCATACTCAAGGTTTTCCCATGACTTTCTGGGTTTCCTCAGAGTCCAAAAGGAAATCAATTTGCCTGAAATGAAAGTAATATTGCAATAGACTGTAGCTATAAAAAGCTAAACTTTAAGGTTTCTTCTGGAAGGCATGGCGTGTGCCTTTTTAAATTTGAATACCTTATTGTTAAAGGGGTTTTAGCTGTTAAATTTGGCATCCTGATTTCCATTTGAAGAACATTCATCAAGGGTTAGTCCTACTTTATATAACCTCCAAGTATGTATTCAGTTCTCAAGGTTTTCCCATGACTTTCTGGGTTTCCTCAGAGTCCAAAAGGAAATCAATTTGCCTGAAATGAAAGTAATATTGCAATAGACTGTAGCTATAAAAAGCTAAACTTTAAGGTTTCTTCTAGAAGGCATGGCGTGTGCCTTTTTAAATTTGAATACCTTATTGTTTGTGTATTTCTATGTAGTTTTCAGTGGGAGGGGTGTGTCATGGAAACCCTTTTCTATTGGTTGATTAGCTTCAACCTCCAGCATTTACACTTTTTTTTATTGTTCGAGAAGTAGAATCTATGTTCTTTTTCTAACTTGTCAGTCAAAAAATATTATTGTTTTCTAGTTTGTAAAATTTCTGGTTTATTTTTGACTCTTTTCTCCTGAAAGTTTAATAAAAGACACACAAGTATTTCTTTTGTTTTTGAATTTTAATGAAAGTTTAGTATATTCACAATTTATCGGTGTGTCATGGAAACCCTTTTCTATTGGTTGATTAGCTTCAACCTCCAGCATTTACACTTTTTTTTATTGTTCGAGAAGTAGAATCTGTGTTCTTTTTCTAACTTGTCAGTCAAAAAAATATTATTGTTTTCTAGTTTGTAAAATTTCTGGTTTATTTTTGACTCTTTTCTTCTGAAAGTTCTAATAAAAGACACACAAGTATTTCTTTTGTTTTTGAATTTTAATGAAAGTTTAGTATATTCACAATTTATTATTGATTTCTTAGTTTTAAATACCTATCAAATCAAGATTTAGAATGGTTAAAATCAATTATCATGCCTTATTTAGTAACAATTTGATTATATTTGCTAACGGTTTAGGCTTAGGTTTTGTCAAAATATTTAATTTCACTTTCAAACAGTGTAAGATTGTAAATATTGATTAATTACTGATTGCGCTAGCCAATAAATATTTTTTTTACATAAAATTTCCAATTCAATGCGTCCTTCATCAAATTTTGTCAAAATATTTAATTTCACTTTCAAACAGTGTAAGATTGTAAATATTGATTAATTACTGATTGCGCTAGCCAATAAATATTTTTTTACATAAAATTTCCAATTCAATACGTCCTTGATCATGTTCTACGTTATGAAGTCAACAGGACCTTTGAAACAAACCGTTTCAACAAAACCGCAGAAAAACTTGAATCGAAATTTTAAAATGAGTCCAAACGAAAAGTGAAAAAAAAAATCTTCCAATCCTTGTACTTTTCCTTCCATATTGGACAGTTTTAGGGGGGGAAATCTTTCAATTAAATCTTTGAATCCATGGTAACCCCATAACGTGAATATGTATGGTGAAGACCATGTAATCTACTGTAAGATCACTTTAAGTTACTTGGTTATGCCATTATCTGGAATGAATATGAAATGGATAACTTGGTTTTCGTAAAATCACCCATTGTAAGGTAACTGCTTTCCATTTTAAATTAGACTTGTACACAGCTCTGATTAGATTAAGTGATTATGTCTGACCTATGTTAAACAGAAGTTGTAATACTCATGGCGGCGACTTTTCCTCTACTTTTATTCTTCTTTGAAATGAGCCTGTTCCATTATGATTGCCTGGTCTAGGTATATTACGTGAAATTGAAAATGATGCATCAACCTTGAATTAAGCGATTTTCTTATGGGGTACGCGATCAAACGTTCTACTTGGCTTAGCCATAAGATCGAAGATTTAATAACTTCATTACTGGTACTCATTATTATTTACAATCTTCTGTGTTGTCTATGACATGTGCGTGGATATTTCCTATGCTGACTAGAGACAACAATGCGTGATTATGAAAATGAGTAGCGGGAAGCTTGTTAAGAATCTCAAGTCATTTAAGTTCTTTTGAGATACCTAGAAGTACGGAGATATACTTAGAAATAGCTACTTTTAGTTCATACCATCTTGTCAGAGAGGAATAAAATTACTACATAAAATATGTACGTCTCTCTTAGAAATTACCTTATGTATTTATTTATATGGGCGTTTAGAGACCCCATAACGGACCATTTTCTAAACGAGTTGTACAGTTCATTGAACCACTCGTTTCAAGGAAACAAAACACTTGGAATTTTTGAATTGACTTGAATTTTATGTAAAACTTAGTGGAGGAATGAAGAAGATTTGGCCAACAGTGGACAGATATTGGAAAAAAAGTGGACAGATAATAATTGCCCATGGTGATGTTGCAAAACCACTCACTAGCATCTCATGAACATGAATATCATCCATCAAAATTATGAACATATAATGATTCATCAAGATCATAACCATATGTCAAAGAAAACTTTATTTGGAGGCAAGATTCACAGATTCGTATAAGCTTAAGCCATCTCTTGGGGCTGTTTGCCCCTGCACCTAAGCCTCGGAGTGGGCTTTTTGTGTATGGAGTTAAGCAATTGTAGGCAAAGAAAGATATTATACAATATTAACTTGATAAATTTTGAAAAATTACACTTAATATAAGTGTGATTTATAATAGTTTACCCCAATTCAGCGTTTGCTGAGGTTTGATTATAACCAAGGATGTAGGTAAATATTTGATACCTATGTTAAGTAAAGTTTAATATTTTCAAAGACTATAACCATATGTAAATATTTGGTACCCCTGTTTAGTAGTTAAAGTTTAACGTTTTGTTTACACTAAGTCCCACCCTGCTTAGATTAACCCCGATAGATTCTCTAGGGGGGAATGTCCAAGTCTTCGTGTTTTCACACTTCATGCACATTTCCCAACCCCCTGATTCCTGGTGTTTACTGTTTACCCTTATTAGAGGTACATAAAGTTCCAATGTTAGAGATCTTACAGGGTACT